>NC_056732.1:545313469-545450969 GCF_019279795.1 Protopterus annectens | reverse complement strand
TGTACGGCCTAAAGATTAGCATGTTTAGAAATTAGCACTGTGGAGACATAGTACTCCAACATTGTGATGATGTGTGCGGTCAGCCTTGCATCTTTGCAAAATGCTTTTTTATGAATGTTTAGTGTTTTTGTGATGTCACCCATTTGGAAGTATGGCTGTGAGATTTACTTGTGATTTTTGTACCTCTAAATTAAAAGAGATGTTAATGGTATAATGTCATCTTCGTGTCCTGTATAAAATGCATTCCAACTGTAAAAACATAGCCAGGCATACTGCAAATATATCACAGAGTATGATTTTTAACACTTACTTTTCTCTTTTTTTCTGAATTATAGAAATCCTGACTATGCAAACAGAGTTCCAGCTGGCACTCCTTTCATTAGCATCATGATTTAAATACAAAGTAAATTATTTAGCAGTACTGGAAGTTGAGGTGTACAGTTCTGGCAAGGAAGGGCATGACTACTGAGCAGGAGATTGTATATTTTGTTGTACAAGTTAGAACCTAGTTCCAAAAATGTTGGCTGCACCACAGTTTGACAGTGTACCCTAGCACCTAATGAGAATTAGTGCTTCCATTACTGTGACAAGTGTTTTTATTTATTTATTTAGTTAGTTAGATTTTGTTATCAATTTGCTTTGTATTTCTGCTGCTTAGCACTACATAGGCCAGGATACATTCTATTTGAGTTTGTAATGGTTTTATTCTTATAATAGCATGATAGTTGCTAGTAGATGATCTGCCTTGTGCACAGCCTTTAGTGTATACATGTACAGATACAAACACACATACACACACACACACACACACACACACACACACACACACACACACACACACACACACACACACACACACACTGGTAAATCTATGATAAGAGTTCATTAAAGATTATGAAATGAAAGACCTTTTTTCTCATAAAAAATTAGGACTTTGACGTTTTTAAATTTTTTTCCACAGGAAAAGAGATGAAAAGAGATGGAATGTTAGACAGGCAAAATAACATGTTATGGTTCACATATGGTCACAAGCAAACCCTTTGCTCTAAAACTCTTTTAAATATGAACTTAAAAAAGAATAATAGATACTTGATCCAGTTATAGCAACGATAACTAATAAAATAGATTCTCAGATTCTGTAAAGCAGGGCCAAACTTTAAAACAGTTTAAATAGGCATATAAGTGCACAAAATCATTGAAACTAAAACATTAATCTATCCCAAATAAAGTATTAATGTTAGTCCTTTTCAATTACCTATCCCCTTAATATTCAACACACACTAACAGTTTTCTCATCAGCTCCTTGACTTTCTCTGCACAACCACTTAAAGTATAATTTTCCATGTGACCTCTCTTTCCAATGCTTTCACAATATCATCATGACAATGTCTTCAACTTCAGGCTTTTTTTGATTGGTCAAGGTGTGTGTATTTTTCATTATTCCAGAAAAGGTTACCCAGACTCTGACACAACTTGCTGTGAGGAAAAGTTTAGTTTGTTTTTGCTTTCTTGTATTTTGTATTGCTTTATTTACTTCTTTGATTTTTTATACTGTGATTTATTTTCTTTATACTGCATTTTACTTGTATTTTGCTTTTGACTGCATATTTAAACTAGGAAAGAGACGTGTCTCCTGACAGTCCCACAGAAATTACGTTTTCCCTACTGTCCCACAATGGCTCTGTTGTGTTTTAAACTCAATTGTCTTTCTAGTTGCCTGCCCATTATGTTCATTTGACCATACATCTCCTTCCTTCTTCTCTTTCATTGGCTACTGTGATTAAGTACAAAATTATCAATGTTAAGTTGTCTATCTCGCCTTCATTCTTGCTGGATGGGTTCGGAGCCGACCTCGGCTCCGACTCGGCCACTCTAAAAGCTCGAGAGTTGGTTCCACCGGCTCGAGGCTCCCCTTATATCCCACAATGCTAGGCGAGAGTTACCTCAGATCTCGTTTGCCGCTACAGCTATCGAGGTGTTGGTTTCTACCGGTTCTTGGTAAGTGACTTTTCTTGTGAAATTAGTCTATTAAAACCCCTTTAATTTTAATATTTTTACTTATTTCCCTTAGTTTAGAGGAATTCTTATCCCCTTTCTTAAAAATTCCTATTTTTTTCCCTCAAGAACTTTAAGTTCTTCCCTTGGGCCTACAGGCCTTTTTTCTTTCCCTAGTGGAGTGTGTGTGTTATTTTTCTTATTTAAAAAAACCTAGTTAGTGGTTTATTATAATTTAAACTAGACAGTGTGTAATTAGTGTGTTTGTGACTGTGTGTGTGATTACACCTTTAGATATGTCTAAAGAAGCAAAGGTCTCCGGATTCAAGAAGTGTGATGCGTGCTGTCAGAAAATGTCTCTGACAGACGCTCACACTTCTTGTGTCTACTGTCTGGGACCTTTGCACCTGCAGGACTCCTGTGCTGTGTGCCATGGCTTCAGCCCCAGGGTCCTGCAGGAAAGAAAAAATAAATTAATTTTAAGGGGCTTACTCAAGCCAGAGGATTCCCTTTCTGTATCTACAGGGAAGCCCTCTAAGGCATCTAGGTCTTCGGCTCCGACAACTGAGCCGAGACCTAAGGTTTCTAAACCTCTGTCTACATCGGCTCCGGCTGGAGCCGATGAGTCTCAGTCCACAGTTTCTGTGGTTCCCTCGGCTCGGCTGGAGCCGAGGTATTAGAATTCCGTGTCGGCTCCGACCAGACCTTCGGAGCCGACAACTAGGAAGAGGTCCAGGTCACCATCCCTTGGCTCCGTTCATTCGGCTCCAGGATCTCCCCTGCTGTCTGAACGGAGCCAAAGATCTCACTCCTCTAGGTCATCGAGGCTGTCGGATCATGACCTTCAGAGGGTAGTGAGTCGACTTCTTAAGTCCGAGGCACTGGCCCAGATGCTTCAGAGCCCGACTCATCAGTCGATGCCTGCCCCGGTCCATCAATATATTCCTCCTTCGACTCTCTTGAGCTCGGAGCCGGGTCGCGTCGGAACCGAGACTGTGATAGCGTCGGAGCCGATACAATTGTCTTCGGCTCCGTCGACGGCTCTGATTTCTTCTTTGGAAGAATCTCGGCGCCGGACTTCCCTCGTCGGCTCCGAGGGGGTGAGTGGCATCGGACCCTTGTCTGACCCCCCTCTCCCTCTCGGTGCTTCGGCGCTGGTGAGTTCGGCTCCGACATCGGCCTCGGAGCCATCACTGTCGGTGCCGAGGGAGGTTCTTAGCTTCTCGGAGTGGGGACCTCTGGCTTTGCCTGACAGGGGTGCATTCGAGGTCATGCGGAGTGTGTTAGAGCCTGGCTCTACTCCACAGTCGGCTCCGTCCGCCCCTCCCTCTACGGTGCCTCAGGTCAAGTCGACTCACTCCCTCATCCCGGACCGCAGAGAGCCAGCTCCTCAGGAACCCCCTGTGGGGATTTCATCCTCTTCCGAGGCCTCTCCTGATTTGGCAGAAGAGCCCCCTTGGAAGAGGAAGTGTAAGAGGAAACACATTGACTCACCTGAGTCCATCACGTCTGACACAGATTTAGATGATTCTGAGGGTTCCCCCCGTTCCCCTTCTGAAGATGTCTCATTTGCAGACATTCTAGAGATCCTGAAGCAGAGGGGAAATTGGCCAGCCCTCAACCCTTCGGAGGATGAATCTGTGTATCTTGAGATGTTTGGCTCTCGCCCTTCCACCTCCTGGGTGTCCCCCCCCTTTGACCCCCTCATGCAGGTGGTTGCTAAGAAGGCATGGACGGCTCCTGATTCAGTGGACCCCACTCCCAGGAGACCCTCCAAGTTCATAACGGCACCAGCAGACAAACAGTTCTTAACAAAAGGAGTTTCTGTGGATGCTATGGTGGTAGCTGCTGCCACTAAGAAGGAGCTAGCTGATCCTTCAGTACCTGTCCATCCACCTAACAAGGAATCTAGGTCCATGGACAGGTACGGGAAGCGGATGTTCTCGTCAGCGACATTTACCATGCGTTCGCTGAACTACCTATGCCATTTTACTCGTCTTCAAAGGGACTTGATCAAGGAAGCGAGTGAAATGTTAAAGGACCCTACAGCTGCGGGTTTTCAAGATAAGATGAACACGCAGCTGGCTACCCTTAACTCCATTACCAACTCCTCCATGCGCCTTCTTTCTTACGCGGCTGATGGAGCGAGTAGAGCCGCAGGGACAGGTGTGGCCTTACGTAGGCATGCCTGGATGCGGCTATGCAATTTTGCGGACCCCTTCAAGACGTCTTTCACTAACTCCCCGTTTGATGGATCATCTCTCTTTGGTCCTCAAGTGAAAGAAACCTTAACTAGGTGCAAAACTGATGGCAAGACCCTTTCTGCCGTTGGAGTCCGTTTTTCTACTCCTTCTAGGCCTTACCCCAAAGGCCAGAAAGGTGGAAAGATGTGGTTCCGTAAACAATCTCAAGGGACTTCGCCTGACGCACAGAGTCGTTTCCCCGCCAGAGGCAGAGGCGGGAATAACAATGGTAGATGTCGCCCTAGGGGCAGGGGGGGGTCCGCAGAACCAGGGCAATCGGGAAGCCTTCTCTGACAAGCCCTTTCAGCATCCCTGAGGTGTTGCCCGACTGCCCACCTTCGGAGGCAGTCGGGGGAAGATTGTCACTGTACCCAGAAGCCTGGCTATCCCTGACTCAAGACAAATGGGTACAGTCCATCTTTTCCGAAGGCTATTCTATCCCCTTTCTTCGCATTCCAAACCAATCAAAAAAATCCCTTCCAGATGTTCCACCCGCTCAAAGGGATCTAGCGGTTTTGGAGATTTCAAAACTGCTTGCAAAAAGAGCAATTCAGCCAGTTCCAGCAGACCAGCAAGGATCCGAATCTACTCAAGGTTCTTTTAGTTCCAAAGAAAACAGGGGACTGGAGACCAATTTTGGATCTCAGTATCTTGAACAGATCAGTCAAGAAAACAAGATTTCGGATGGTCACGCTGCAATCCATCCTTCCCCTTTTGGGCAAAGGAAACTGGATGTGCTCTATAGACCTTCAGGATGCGTACTATCACATAAAATGAACAGACGCTCCAGAAGATTCCTCCGCTTCAGGCTGGGAACCAGTCATTTTCAGTTCAGGGCCCTGCCCTTTGGTCTCACCACTGCCCCGGTGTTCACCAAATGCATGGCAGTGGTAGCTTCTCACCTGAGACGACAAGGATTCCAGGTGTTTCCATATTTGGACGACTGGCTCCTCACAGCTCCCACCAAGCATCTCCTTCTGATGGCCAGGGATTACACTTTTCGCATTTGTCAAAAGTTAGGCATTTCAATAAATTGCGAAAAGTCTGTTTTGTCGCCTTGTCGTGCTATTACTTTCATAGGCGCAAATCTAGACACAGTAGACATGTCAAGTAGACTAACACATCAGAGAATAACAGACATTCACAAACTGGTCTCACTCCTTTTCAACAACAACAGAATCAAAGCCAGGTTAGTTCTGAAAGTGTTGGGAATTATGGCAGCGCCATACCTCTGCTTCCATTAGCCAGATTCCACATGCGGATCCTTCAATGGATGCTCTTTACTCAATGGTCATACCAGCAACTTCCAATGTCTCACACCATTATGATCACGCAAGCGTGCAAAAATCATCTCATGTGGTGGATGTCTTCCCTCAGCTCTTGTTGGGAAGACCCTTTGTTCCACCCTCCGGTTGCTACTCTGACAACGGATGCCTCCCTGATCGGGTGGGGGCATTATCAGGGCAGGACGGTCCAGGGCACATGGCAACCAAACGAATGCCACTTGCACATAAATGTTCTGGAGATGAGAGCAGTGCTTTTAGCGTTGCAAGCCCTTCAAGACTCTCTTCCCTTGGGAACGATTGCAATCCAGACAGACAATATGTCTGTAGTGTGGTACATCAACAAACAAGGCGGAACCAGGTCATACCCCTGTGTCGAGAAGCACTCAGATTGTGGCAATGGGCGATTTCTTCTCAGCGGTTTCTGATAGCAACGCACATCCCCGGAAGTCCAATCAAATTGCGGACAAGTTGAGCAGAGCTATCCTCATGCCTCACGAGTGGTCTCTGAAAGACTCTGTTGTGAGAGAAATTTTCCTCAAGTGGGGTCAGCCTTGCTGCGATCTTTTTGCTACTCCCCAAAACAGCAAGTGCAGAGAATATTTCACTCTATTCCCTTTACCAGGCCAACCCAGCAGAGACGCCTAATCCAAGTTTGGCCCCGGGACTTCTGTATGCATTTCCTCCCTTCCCACTAATCTCTCAAGTGATACAGAAAGCTATCGCTCAGAAGGCCTCATTGATCCTCATTGCTCCTTACTGGCCTCGACAGGTGTGGTTCCCCATTCTACATCGATTTCTTTTGGAGCGACCGTGGAATCTGGACCTAGTTCCAGATCTTTTGATCCATCAGTCGGGTCAGTTTCATCGCTCCCTCCCCTCTCTGAACCTCACTGCTTGGTTCCTCCAGTTCCAACCTTAGCCAGGCTTCCTCAATTATCCCACTCCGTTCGAGATATTTTGATAGCTTCCCATAAATCTTCCACTCGGAAGATTTATTTGAGTAAGTGGAAACGCTTCACATATTGGGCTCAAGGAAAGGACATAGATCCTTTCACTGCTTCCATCCAATTAGTCCTTGAATTTCTAGCTGAACTCTTCCATGCAGGTTCATCTCCCTCTACTCTTAAAGTTCAATTGGCAGCTGTTTCTAACTTTCATGTGGGTATTTCTGAATCTGCCCTAATGTCCCACAAGCTTTGCAAAGCCTTTTTGAAAGGAGTTTTTCTTCTCAGACCTCCTATAAGAAATCCTCCTTCTCCTTGGGACCTAAATTTAGTACTTGCTTTTTGATTCTTCCCCCTTTCGAACCTGCAGTCTCCTGTTCTTTAAAATTGCTATCATGGAAGACTCTTTTTCTGGTAGCTATTACTTCAGCTAGAAGAGTTTCAGAGCTTCAAGCACAAAGCTGTCGACCTCCTTATCTATTGTTTCATAAGGACAGAGTATCCTTACGAACTAACCCGTCCTTTTTGCCTAAGGTGGTCTCGACGTCAAATCTAAAGCAAAGCATTGACCTCCCTGTCTTTTTTCCAGAATATTCCAATAGGTCTGAACAAAAATTACACTGCCTGGATGTTCATCGTCAATTGAGGTACTACTTGGATAGAACGAAACAATTCAGAAAATCTGATCAGCTGTTTGTCTCCTATGCGGAAAGCAGAAAGGGACTTTCAGTTTCAAAGGTATCATTATCCAGATGGCTAACATCTTTGATTTCCCTTGTATATGAAATTAGACACCAAAACTGCCTAATAAACCTAAGGCCCATTCCACCAGAGCTTTGGCTACTTCTTTAGCCTTCCAAGACAGACTGCCTATTGACACCATTTGTGCAGCGGCTACTTGGGCTACTCCTCACACTTTCATTTCTCATTATAAGTTGGACTTAGCTTCTAGGCATAGAGCTAACTTTGGTTCCACTGTTCTCAGGAGTCTGTTCCGTTAGGCCACCCGGGACAAAGTGCTAGGGACGCGGTCCCATCCAGCAAGAATGAAGGCGAGATAAACAACTTAACATATAGAAGTTATGTTCTTACCATAACGTTCCATGTTAGTTGTCTTCTTCTCGCCTTCTTCTTGCGTCCCACCCTCCTTCCCCCTGGCCTGGACAGACCTAGAGGAGTTGTGATTGTGACCTCTCTTTCTACCACCTCTTTCTTAGGCTTATGCTGTTGTGCATATTTCCTGGTTCAGGATGTAGGTCACCCTTCTTTCTTCCTGTTGTTAGAGGTGGACTCTGTTTAGAGTTATTCTGTTACTATTATAAGCTGGGGTTAGCTTACAAACGAGATCTGAGGTAACTCTCGCCTAGCATTGTGGGATATAAGGGGAGCCTCGAGCCGGTGGAACCAACTCTCGAGCTTTTAGAGTGGCCGAGTCGGAGCCGAGGTCGGCTCCGAACCCATCCAGCAAGAAGAAGGCGAGAAGAAGACAACTAACATGGAACGTTATGGTAAGAACATAACTTCTATTTTTGTGAAATCGCTCTCCTTCAACTACTTAAATTTATTGGCCATCCCACTGTATTCCATTCAACCAGAATACAAAGTGCCCACCCCCTTCTAGTCTGTCTTGCTCTTTTGAAATTAGGGGCTCCCCACTTGGATAGCTAAAGCTTAAGTTAACCCCTCTTTCATATCTAACTGCTTAGTGCACATTGCAGCTCTTAAGATAGTAACCCATTTTTGCATGTTACCTTTAAGATCAGCAACATGTACTCCAAGACCATCAATTATTACAGAGCCCACATTTTGCCTCTCAGTAGTCATCTTGGAATCAGTGCTTCTGTTTTGCTCCTGGCAAGAGAAGGAGCACAGGGCATTATTTATTGGAGACTGCTGATCACCTAAACACCCAATAACTGCTTCATAGGTGTCAGCCTGGAATTTGTGTTTGTATTTTGCTGCTAATGAGAAAAGGTGCAGAGTGCATTCATTTTTGACTGTTTCTGGTAGGGCAGTGAATGTCTGTGCTTGACCTTCCTGATTGTTCTGGTTGTTATTCGAGGCATCCACCAGGAATAGGCTACAACACGGCTACAGAACCTTGCACCATCTGGGACAAGACTGTGGATCCCTCACCTTGGGACTGGTGCTACTGTTTTGCTTCTGGTGAGAGAAGAAACAAAGGACCATTGTATTAAAACAGAATTAAGCTGTGGTGAGACCAGCACTACTAGTAACCAGGCAGTAGCCAGGCAGGCAACTCCCCTCCTTTCAGCATTCTTGATAAGCAAATTCTTTCTTTTCAATATGTACTGCTTGATTTGTTTTTAAGTTCAGAATATCTGCCTAAATACTTCATCCATAAATCATCAGGGTCTACTTATTAGTTTCCCCTCAAGTGTTTGGCAGTGCCCTGTATAGGCACAGACTCCTTGAGTGACATTTTTCCTGTAAAAGCACCATTGAAATTTCACCAATATCTAGCTGAAAAAAGGACAACTAGTTAGCAGTGACAAGCACTGCCCCCAGAGGTGCAAACTGGAGACCCCTGTCATTACTTTATATTCTGACTCCAACTATCTAATCAATAAAAAAGGATATGTTGCCATGGACACAGAAGTCCCCACTATCTCCATTACTAGCTCAATTACTAGCTTGATGAATACAGGCCTCCTGAGACAATGTTGAAATTGCCTCATGTTTATTGACAACCAATTAAATCTTAAACAAACTGATATTCTTTGTGAGAGATGCATTTAGACAATGTCACTGGAGGCAAAGCTTTCACATTAACTCACTCCTAATGTTAATAACTTGTCAGTAGTTCACACATGCTGCACCTCTCACACAAAATTCAAAGCAGACACATATAACCATATATGGTGAGGCACATAAATTTAACCTTTCTAAACCCTAAAGACATCCTAGATGAAGTGCACATAACAAGCACCCTCAGCAACCCCAAATGCACTATTTCAAAACAAGACCCACATCAGCACCTACAGCCACATTTCATGGAGCCTCTAATTCTAAGCCTATAAGGCAAGCCATCACACAATCCAACATTCTGGTCATTGTAGACTCCATTGTGAGACACACTGATGTGCCTCTCACCAGGCTGAATAAGGAGAAAGTCACCATCTATTGCCTATCAGGTGCCAGGATCAACCACATTAAGCATGCACTCAGGTCATCAGACCATAAGTGCCAGTACGTCTCAGTCATAATCCATAAGGGTGTAAATGACCTGAGATGTACCTCCATAGACTACATGAAGAGAGACATCATGGAGTTCTTGGAATATGTGTCCCAGGCTGGTAGGAGCCTAGCCTTGAGCAACATTTTATCTTTCCAAGGATGATGCCACAATACAAACAAAACATGACTGACATTAATAATTTGCTTAGTTTCTGGCGTCATTCTACGGGGATATAATATTTGTCAGCATGGAAGGAGGTGGTCAACAGACCACACTGCTTTGCCTGGGATGGTCTGTACCTCTCCTCTCTATGATTTTAAATATTATCTGAAACATTGCCCTCCCCCAAAGTGCCTTTTCAGGCAATATCAAACTGAAAGTACTTCTGACATACCAATTCCAAACCAAAAAATTGTAAAGGTGTTACTGCTTAATGCTTGGAGTCTAAACAAAAAGCTACACTCCCTAGAAGCTCTCTAGAGAATGCTGACGTCTGTGGAATCATTGAGACATGGTTTAAAGCTGTGGAAAGCACACTGAAAGTGCAAGGTTAAAATGCCTTCCACACATTTAATCCAATTACTACACAGACTGGGACTAAAGGTGGAGTGATCTCAATTTACATGAAAAATAAATGTACCTCAAGGCTGGTCAGACAGAATAATGTACTTGAACTTTTCCACATTCAAATCATCACAGGCAAAATCTCATACCACTTCCCTGCAAGCTATAGGTCCCTTTCTGTGACCCAAGAAACCCATACCATGTATTTAAATGTATTGGAAACACTAACCATCCAACCGAATACCATATTCATAGGTGACTTAAATTACCTGACTATTAACTGGGAATCATACATGACACCAAAAGTATAGGCACAGACATTGCTGAGTTTTGTAAACACAAACTCCCTGGACCTGATTATCAATATACTAACCAGGGGTGCAACCATATTGGATCTGGTCCTCATAATATGGGAGAGTGCTGCACACCCCCTTAGTGTAATGTCTTATCTTGTACGTTCTGACCACAAAATGGCCCCCTTTGAGGTAAAAATAAAACTTAGAACCCCAACTAACCCAGGAATATTCAGGAACTACTCTAAGGCTAACTTCCTACTATTAAGTGATAACCTGGCAACATTTCAAGCCTCTATAAACCCTGAGAACATTGCTGTCTACACAGACCTGTTCACAGGAACCCTATACAAGTATGTTTGTTGCATGTTTACTGCATACAGGCAGCTGCATCCACAAAGAAGAAGTACAAAACTAACACAAAAAACAAACAACCTTGGTGGAATCATACCATCAACAGGCTGTATAACAGAAGGAAGAAATTCATCGTAAAAATTAGGATGTGCAGCACACAGAAGGGTAAAACCACTTTCAACAAACTAAACAAACAAGGATAGATAACAAAACGGAGAAGCAGAACACAGCAGGAAGCAGCCAAATGTCCTTATAGGATGTTCCACAATGCAGAATACAAGTACAGCAATACTCAAAGGACGGTTAAAAGCTTTTATTAATGTATGAGTGAGCGCTTTCACCTATAACAGGCTTCTTCAGACTCAAGACAAATTATATTAAATAAACAGTGGTATATATACCATAAAACTGGCGGGAAAGCCTAACAAGCTATCCAATCAATTGGCTAACAATATTAATGTATTCAATTACAAGATTTAGAATAAAACATAATATAAAACACACACAGTGCAGAAATAAACAGAATAGCAAAGTCCTTAAAACTATTAAAAAACTATTTATAAACTCTCTCTTACAAAATATATATCAAATGTATAGATATATACATATGTATTTGTATTATTATTTATATTATTATGATGGGCTAGCAGCAATGAAGGTAGTGACAAACAGCTACACAACTTAACAGAGTATTGTGATATAATAATATATAAAAATAATAAATAATAATAATAATATAATGTATTATAGAATATGTAGACATAAAATATTTGTATAGCACATCCCAAGTAGGACAATTATGTATAAATTGTGTGAACAGTTGTACATATATTTTTATTTATAAACTTTTAATCTCCTCATTTTTAAAAATGGTCTCACAGATAGCTTCATATTCAGTCCAGGGGGAATATCTGACCTGAATCTCATGATCCAGAAATTCTCTCTCCCCTCTGTGTGTGTCCTAATGTCACCTCCCCTGCTATTAACTTGAATTATCTCTAGAATCCTGAAATTAAATACATGTGAGGGACCACACTCAAGTACATGTCTGGCTAGGGCATTGGTATTATGTTCAGACCTAATACTGTAAAGATGTTCTCTTATACGATCCCTGAAGGTCCTGTTGGTCTTGCCTACATAGAAAGACCGACAGGTAGAGCAGCAGGCAAGATAAACTATATGAGTGGACATACAATTCCCAGATGCTTTTAAAAAATATGAATGACTAGTGACTGGATGTATAAAAATGGGATCAGTATTAATATAATTGCAAAAATTACAGTGTCCACAACTGTGTGTACCACAAGGTGATGCAGAAGATGATAGACCAATTGGTGCCCTGTCACATAACAATCTTTTGAGATTTTTCTTATTCCTAAATCTAAACATCGGTGTATCACCCACAATGTTTTTAATGTGGGATCTACCATAAGTACATTCCAGTGATCTCTAACCACTTCTTGAATACCATGGACATCAGTAGTGTAAAAAATTGAGAAAGGCGTCTTTCTTGGTACTGTTTGTTTGGTTGATATTATTGGATTGGTATTAACATTGATGTATTGCTCCGAAAAATATGGAGCAGCACTATCCAATCTAAGGTCTGTTATGGCAACAGTACTATTATTAATATCTTGTGTGGTATACCCTCGTTGTAATAATCTTTGTTGCAGAGTTGTCATATCTTGTTGAAACCCAGAGTCAGTAGGATTATACCTGGAAGCCCTGGTAGCCTGCCCTTTGATAATATTGCGAAAAACATAAGGTGGGTGCATGCTTAAGCGGTGTAGTAAAGTGTTCATATGACAGGGTTTCCTGTATACTCCTGTTTTGATCATCCCTCCAGGTAGTTTCTCAATGAAAATATCTAAAAAAGAAATCTTGGTGGTTGATGTTTCATGGCTGAAGCTCAAATATGTGGTGGATGTATTAATGGTGTGGATGAAATCCAACAAATCATGATGGTCACCTTTCCATAAAAGAAATAAATCATCCACAAAACACCTATAAAATGAAACATGTTCAACAAAGGCTGGTAAACAAAACATGTATTCATATTCCCACTCAGCCATAAACAGGTTGGCACAAGAAGTGCCCATAGCTACGCCATCCTTCTGTAAAAAACATCTCCCTTCAAAATAAAAGATGTTATTGTAGAGTACAAGATGTAATAATGAGGACAATAAACTAATTATAGAGTCACTATAAGTAGACTCACATGTTATGTAACGTCTAAGCATATCTATACCAACTTGATTGGGTATGACAGTAAATAAAGATTTAACATCCATGGTTACAAAGATATAGTCTGTATCCATGTGTTGTTCTCTCAAGTGTTGGTAAAGATCTAACAAAAACTGTCGTGTGTCCTTAAGAATATGTATATACTTATCAACAACAGGTCTAAGATTATTCTCTATAAAAATAGATACTGGTTCTGTTACCCATCCCCTGCCTGCCACTATCGGTCTCAGAGGTGGATCTAATATATTCTTGTGTATTTTGGGAAGACCGTGGATCAATGGAATGGTGGGGTTAGGTACATCTAAGAATAAAAAGAGATCGTTGTCTATCAAGTTGCTATGAAGCAAATTCAAAAGTTCTAAGTGTACTCTATGTGAGTAAAAAACAACCAAATCTGTACTTATTGACTGATAAAACCGTTCATCACTCAACATACTAAACATTTTATTCACATAGTGATCAGTATTCAAAACAACTATGCCACCTCCTTTGTCAGCTGGCCTTATAGATATATTTCTATCTGCACATAATTCTTTCAAGGCAATATTTTCTTGGAATGTAAGATTATATCTAGTATATGTCTTTCTAGAATTACTGTCCCTCAATTTGTACAAATCATCCTCTACTAGTTTAGAAAAAGCTGCTAGCAATGGATGAAGTGGAGGTGTAAAAGTACTTGGTCGATGAAAGCTAATGTGTGTAGTTAAATCACTACTATTGCCAAAGAATATCCTGAGAGATAAATTCCGAACAAAAAGTTTAAAATCTCTTATGGTTTCTTCAAATACACTGCGTGTAGTGGGTATAAAAGATAAACCTTTTAACAATACAGATTTCTCATGTAATGTTAATGCATGAGAAGAAAGATTAAAAATTAAGTTTTCCCTCTCCCTTTTGTTTCCCACATTCTCTTGATGTTCCTGTTCGGGGGATACTCGACTGACAGTTTCCTTTTCTGTCTCCCTCTGCTCTGAGAGCGTACCATCCCTTCCTTCCGTTCTTCTCTGATAGGAAAAGGATGTGATAGACTAAAGGGTACAATGTTATTATTGTGGGGTGTAGTGGGAACAGATTGTTTAGTCACCCGTGGAACTCCTGTATCAGGTAACTTTACTTTATTTCTAACTACTGGTTCAGAGCTCACAGTATGACCATTATCTAAATCATGTGAAACAATAATTACATCTGATGTACAATTGGTCGTACTTGTGTTACCACAGACACTGTTATTAACACTGACTCCATGATTAGTGGAGTCAGAAACTGGTGCAACATTCTCAAGACAATCAAAATCTAATAAATTAGAAGGTATAGCCTTCTGTGAATGAGAAATCCCTTGTCGTCCCATGCTGTTAGCCACTTGATACGGAGCATCAGGATTCACAGTATTCAAAGTCTGAGAATAGCTTGGATTAATTCCAACAGTACTGTTGGCAACAGACAAACGGTCTTGTGTAACTACAGGTCCAGCAGCCCTGGGCCAAGTGAAGATATTACCTAAACGAAAGTCGGTAATATCCCGTTGCAGTTTGTTCCTTTTCTGAGTGAGAAGTTTCCTCTCATATACACAAACATTGTCTAACAGACCAGTAAACCGAGCATCTAATACAGTATGAGGGTACTTGTTATACAAAGCTTTCTGTCTCTCTTCAATTTGTCCCCTTAATTCATCTTCTAGAGGAGTAAAGAAATCATTCAGTAAGTGCATGTACTGCAAACTCACCTCAATATTGAGCTGCTGCCAACGATACAGCAGCTCAGGATATGTAGTGCCTGTCGTCGGCATTTTTAAAACACGGAGTCCTCTGGGTATAATCCGCCTCTGTACGCATACATCAAAGTGCATGTGTTGTGTTTTCATGCGTTGTAATTTGAACAGGTCATTTTCCATAGCTTCCAAGTCAGCACACAGTTCTACATTGTTGAAGGACGTCTCGATGGAGTTAACGTCCTGTCCGTTGTCCTCATAGCACGCCAGAGGATTATGGCGTTCACGTAAACAGTTCAGGAACCGTTCACCAACGGTTCTGGCGATGGCAGCACAAGTCCCGTCATTAGCTGCAGCCGTTCCGGTATGCACTGCTCCAACTTCAGTATTCCTTATAATGTAGGGCAATTCTATAGCCGATGATAGCAAATCTCCTTCTGCCATGGCTCCGAACGTAAAAATAACACCAAGTAATAGCTAGACAAGAAGTTGTTCGGAGTAAACCGCTTCTCCACCAAAACAAATGTAGATAAAAGGATAGATAACAAAACGGAGAAGCAGAACACAGCAGGAAGCAGCCAAATGTCCTTATAGGATGTTCCACAATGCAGAATACAAGTACAGCAATACTCAAAGGACGGTTAAAAGCTTTTATTAATGTATGAGTGAGCGCTTTCACCTATAACAGGCTTCTTCAGACTCAAGACAAATTATATTAAATAAACAGTGGTATATATACCATAAAACTGGCGGGAAAGCCTAACAAGCTATCCAATCAATTGGCTAACAATATTAATGTATTCAATTACAAGATTTAGAATAAAACATAATATAAAACACACACAGTGCAGAAATAAACAGAATAGCAAAGTCCTTAAAAACTATTAAAAAACTATTTATAAACTCTCTCTTACAAAATATATATCAAATGTATAGATATATACATATGTATTTGTATTATTATTTATATTATTATGATGGGCTAGCAGCAATGAAGGTAGTGACAAACAGCTACACAACTTAACAGAGTATTGTGATATAATAATATATAAAAATAATAAATAATAATAATAATATAATGTATTATAGAATATGTAGACATAAAATATTTGTATAGCACATCCCAAGTAGGACAATTATGTATAAATTGTGTGAACAGTTGTACATATATTTTTATTTATAAACTTTTAATCTCCTCATTTTTAAAAATGGTCTCACAGATAGCTTCATATTCAGTCCAGGGGGAATATCTGACCTGAATCTCATGATCCAGAAATTCTCTCTCCCCTCTGTGTGTGTCTTAATGTCACCTCCCCTGCTATTAACTTGAATTATCTCTAGAATCCTGAAATTAAATACATGTGAGGGACCACACTCAAGTACATGTCTGGCTAGGGCATTGGTATTATGTTCAGACCTAATACTGTAAAGATGTTCTCTTATACGATCCCTGAAGGTCCTGTTGGTCTTGCCTACATAGAAAGACCGACAGGTAGAGCAGCAGGCAAGATAAACTATATGAGTGGACATACAATTCCCAGATGCTTTTAAAAAATGTGAATGACTAGTGACTGGATGTATAAAAATGGGATCAGTATTAATATAATTGCAAAAATTACAGTGTCCACAACTGTGTGTACCACAAGGTGATGCAGAAGATGATAGACCAATTGGTGCCCTGTCACATAACAATCTTTTGAGATTTTTCTTATTCCTAAATCTAAACATCGGTGTATCACCCACAATGTTTTTAATGTGGGGATCTACCATAAGTACATTCCAGTGATCTCTAACCACTTCTTGAATACCATGGACGTCAGTAGTGTAAAAAATTGAGAAAGGCGTCTTTCTTGGTACTGTTTGTTTGGTTGATATTATTGGATTGGTATTAACATTGATGTATTGCTCCGAAAAATATGGAGCAGCACTATCCAATCTAAGGTCTGTTATGGCAACAGTACTATTATCTATATCTTGTGTGGTATACCCTCGATGTAATAATCTCTGTTGCAAAGTTCTGGGAATTGTATGTCCACTCATATAGTTTATCTTGCCTGCTGCTCTACCTGTCGGTCTTTCTATGTAGGCAAGACCAACAGGACCTTCAGGGATCGTATAAGAGAACATCTTTACAGTATTAGGTCTGAACATAATACCAATGCCCTAGCCAGACATGTACTTGAGTGTGGTCCCTCACATGTATTTAATTTCAGGATTCTAGAGATAATTCAAGTTAATAGCAGGGGAGGTGACATTAGGACACACACAGAGGGGAGAGAGAATTTCTGGATCATGAGATTCAGGTCAGATATTCCCCCTGGACTGAATATGAAGGTATCTGTGAGACCATTTTTAAAAATGAGGAGATTAAAAGTTTATAAATAAAAATATATGTACAACTGTTCACACAATTTATACATAATTGTCCTACTTGGGATGTGCTATACAAACATTTTATGTCTACATATTCTATAATACATTATATTATTATTATTATTTATTATTTTTATATATTATTATATCACAATACTCTGTTAAGTTGTGTAGCTGTTTGTCACTACCTTCATTGCTGCTAGTCCATCATAATAATATAAATAATAATACAAATACATATGTATATATCTATACATTTGATATATATTTTGTAAGTGAGAGTTTATAAATAGTTTTTTAATAGTTTTTAAGGACTTTGCTATTCTGTTTATTTCTGCACTGTGTGTGTTTTATATTATGTTTTATTCTAAATCTTGTAATTGAATACATTAATATTGTTAGCCAATTGATTGGATAGCTTGTTAGGCTTTCCCGCCAGTTTTATGGTATATATACCACTGTTTATTTAATATAATTTGTCTTGAGTCTGAAGAAGCCTGTTATAGGTGAAAGCGCTCACTCATACATTAATAAAAGCTTTTAACCGTCCTTTGAGTATTGCTGTACTTGTATTCTGCATTGTGGAACATCCTATAAGGACATTTGGCTGCTTCCTGCTGTGTTCTGCTTCTCCGTTTTGTTATCTATTCTTTTATCTACATTCGTTTTGGTGGAGAAGCGGTTTACTCCGAACAATTTCTTGTCAAACTAAACAAACAACTCAGAGGACAAATGCAGTCTACCAAAGCAACATTTGAGGTAAATTTGGCCTTCCAGGCCAAGGACAACCACAAGGCATTCTTTAGCTATGTCCACATCTTCAAATGTAATGCACAGTTATGTACAGAACTCATTTTAATGGAACCACCAATACTGAACCAGAAAAAATAGGAAGCCTACTGGCTGACAAATTCAGGTCCAACTTTACACTAGATTTGCTATTTAACTGTAGCCTCCATACAGGCTTCATATCTGAATGGAGACCAGTGATAATCATCCCTCTGCACAAAGGTGGGCAATCTAACGACCCTGGAAACTACAGACTCATAAGTCTCACTGGTCTCATATGCAAAGCCACAGAAAGAATTATCATATAAATGATGAATAATGACATATAAAACCTCCAGATACTGAACCCAACCCAATTCAGTTTCATCAAGAGCAGGTAATGCCTACTCATCCTGGTGGATTTCTTTCAGAAGGCCACCTAAGCAATGAATGAGGGAAAAATGGTTCACACTGTCTACCTTGACCTTGCCAAGACATTTGACACAATACCCGACACAGACATTGTTGACAAACTTAACAGGTTAAATAACTACATGATATTCACATAGTCCCACACAAGTAAATAACCAAAAATACACTGTGTAGAACACCAGAATGAAATACTGCATGGGGAAAGAGCTCAAATAAAAATACTGTCGTTTATTAAAAAAGTTAAGTGCTTTCATCTAAAAAGTATAGACTTCATCAGAACTTAAGAGGTTAGATACAAACCCTTATGCCACCCAGTGGACAGCCAGCTGCCTCACAGACAAGACCCAGTTAGAAGTAGGGAGTCCACCTTTTCAAAAAGGCCAGTCACAAGCAGAGTCCCTCAGGTATCAGTCCTGGGACTTCTCCTTTTTGGCATTAAGTCAAGGCCAATGTCAGTGGCCTCTGGCTGACTAAATTTACAGATGATTGCAAATTAAGAGCTGTCATTGAATTGCCCACTGATATAATTGTTCTCCAGGAAGGGCTGACAGAGGCAAACTAGTGTCAGAGTCATGGACTAAAGCTATATATGGACTAAGCATAATAGCATCCTTCAGGAAGTCATCCAGCCCTGGAAACTATCATATTGACAACAAACCACTAAGAATTTGAATTAAACCTTGCCTGTGATATACTGGGCAGTCAGGTATGTATCCCAGAGACTATCCTGTCTCTGGAACAGGCTCCTAATCCATGTGAAGCAGAGTTCCTCCCTAACCAAATTCAAGTGTAACTTAGACAATTGGATGGGGAATAGGAAATACATTCCTGGTTTGGCATGTATGTGTCTAATAGACTCAGGTAGTCTATAAATGGTTCTTCTCTCATGCCCCGCTTGCAAATGTTTCACCTCCTAAGCCCCTGCTCAGACTTATTAAGGGTACCAGAACTTGTCAGAGGTTTAGGATGCATGGCTAGGCTTAGAAATGCCCTTGTGTGTGTTAACCTATTAAACACTTATGAACCTACTGTCTACTCTGAGGTTGTGAACTTTATTTCAGAAATACTCCAAAGAAATGTATACTGATTTCAGACTGAAACCTTCAGTAGATGTCCTTTGTCCACTATTTTTATAACTGTTCAGATCTCTATCAATGCAAAAATATATTCACAGTTTGTTTATGTATTTGTTTATGCATGCATTTATGTATGTATGTGTGTATGTATGTATGTCTGTTTGTTGGCATCTTTGCTTAATGGGTTAGTACACTGATCAGAAATGACAAATTGCATGCATTGCCCAGGTGAATACAATCACAGATGTACAGATAATTAAAGAAATATTATGAAAATATCAGGCAACATTTATCAAGAACAGGTTTTAGAATAACACATCACAAATATGTGCCATAATGTCAGCTACATGTTGCATACAATATGCACAAGTGTGACCTTGATCCTGAACTTGAAGGGAGGAAATGGTTAGGAAGTGTCTGACAAGAAAGTTAGAGCAGCAAATGGGGAAATCATTAAAAGCTGAAACTTGAGATGTAAGTGAACTAGTTGAAACGATTAACAGCTTCAAGTATCTGGGATGTTTAAATGAGGAAACAGGAAGTCCGAATGATGAAATCAAAGCTAGAATAACAGGGGCTACATCCAACTGGCACATAGTGTCAGAGGCAGCACATGACAGAATGATGCCGAAGAAGCTGAAGAGTAAAGTCTACAAAACAGTGGTGTGACCAGTTCTACTGTATGGTGCAGACACCTGGGCAGTGAAGGTAGAGTAGCTAAGGAAGCTAGAGGTGATGCAAAGGAAGTGCACGAGACAGCAGCAAGATGCACAATATAAGGAAAATGCAGGAATGAGGACATCAGAGCCAAAGCCAACATAGCTAGAAAGCAAAAAGGTTAAGTAGAACAGTTAGTGCCCACCCCACAGAAAAGCAGAAAACAATCTGAGTAAAGATGATTTGGGGTAAATAGGAAGAGGGCAAGAGGATATGAGAATGTCCAGCCAAGGAATGGATGGGCTGCATGAGAGAGGACCTGTGAAGTCATGAATCACTGTCAAGGTAGGAGACTGATTTGGAACCAAGAGATGTGCTGACAGTAGACACAATACCCAAAATCCATGTAGAAATGGGAAAAGAGGCTTTATAATGATGATGATGATGATGACTGGTGTGGAGGAGGAGGATGACGACAAGGAGTTAGGGCAAGGAGTTACATTTTGGTGATATAGTTACTCTGATTCTTTGAAAGCTTTTTTTTTTTGTTCCTTACACCCTAGAAACTTTCTGCCAGATTTTTATCCTTCAATTCACTGGGAAAGTAATGACTTGAGTTGTTAGTATAACTGTGAGCATTTTATAAGAATTCATGAACTTCTTAACCTGTTCCAGTCCATTTTTAGAACAAATCCTATCCAAATGATGACCATCAGTAAAGGTATCAAAGACTTCTGGCACCCTAGTGATGGGATACCAATGTATTTCATTAACTTATTATGCTTTGTCCTTACAGCAGCTTTTCATACTACATTTCACTGAATTGTTTTGTAGCACATGCAAGCTCACTGTGATGTCTTTTTTATGGAACAGGAGTGGTTTGACATCTGTACTTCCTTGAGCTACTCATCCAATTAACTTTCTTGGAGCATTCTGTCTCAGACCTTTTCTGTCTGTGTTCTATATGTTTTCAATTTAATTCAATTCAATTCAAATTTATTGTCATATGTACTAGAGACAGCATCGCAAAGTACAATTAAATTCTTATTCTGCAAGTCCTCCAGCAACATATAAAAACAACAATAATTAACAAGAAGTAATCTAAAACAACAAATAGGCAATAATATAAATACCAATATCAGTAAATATATATTACTGTGCAAAAGAGTGATTTGTGCAAAAAAAAAAAAAGCCAGTTTCCCTCCATATGTGAACCAACCTACCATACTGAAGGGAGAGGTAGTATATAATTTTTATTTAACATTCTAATAGCTTGAGGTTTAAAACTGTCTTTCAGCCTGGTTGTTCTGGCTGCTATGCTCTTATAATGCCTCCCTGACAGTAGCAACATAAACAGTTTGTGTTGTGGGTGGGTAGTGTCCATGATAATGTTTTGAGTCCTCCTAAAACTCTTTTGGTCAAGATGTCCTCCAGTGCAGGGAGTGTTACTCCAATGATGTTTTGCACTGTTTTCATTACTTGCTGCAGAGCCTTGCAATCTTGTATTGTACTGTTCCCAAAATATACTGTAACAGAGTGAGAGACAATGTTGTCAATTGCACATCTGTAGAAGTTGCTAAGGATGGGGTTGGGCATGCCAAACTTTCTCAGCCTTCTCAGAAAAAACAGTCGCTGCCGGCTTCTCCATACCAGGTTTGTGATGTTATGAGTCCAGGTAAGGTCCTCAGAGATGTTAATACCAAGAAATTTGAATGTAGCCACTCTTTCCACCTTAGACTCTCAAATATATAATGGTAAGTGCTGCCCTCTAGTCCTCAGTGCAGCAATGATTATCTCATACATTTGCTGATATTAATAGTAAGATTACTGTTCTGACACCACTTTACAAGGTTCTCCATTTTCCTCTTATTGCGCTGACTCATCACCCATGAAGATCAGACCAATGACTGTTGTAACATCCACAAATATAACAATACTGGTGTCATGTTGAAAAACAACACAATCATAAGTAACGAGGGTGTACAACATTGGACTCAGCACACAGCCTTGTGGAGTTCCTGTATTTATTATTATTGTTTTAGAGATATTACTGACCAGCCTGACTGACTGTGGTCTGCATGCTAAAAAATCCAAGACCCAATTGCAAAGAGTCAGTGGCACACCCAGTACAGACAGCTTATTAATGTGTTTTGTTGGTATCACTGTATTGAAGGCTGAATTATAAGCAATAAACAGCAATCGAGCATAGCAGTCTTTATTCTCCAATGAGTAAGAACTGTATGCAGTGTTGTGCTCACTGCATCCTCTGTTGACCTATTTGGTCTGTATGAAAACTGCAGGGGATCCATTGTATCAGGTATAACTGACTGAATATAACTCATAATGATTCTCTAAAGCACATTCTTTCACCTAGGATATTGAATTAGAAAGATGGTTAAATTATTGTAAGTTCTCAGATTATAACCAGCTTTGTCTCTCTTGCTATCTAGAGCTAGTGGTGGACCGGATGCACTTGTTTATAGAATAGATACCAGACTGACTGGGATTTAAAAAATTCAACTGAGGCTTATCATGACCTAAAGTAAGGTATTGGTCATACATGCTAACTACATATTATTCATTGTTCCACATGTCACTCCCATTATTAATTATGGAGTGACGGGGTTTGTGCCATGGGTATGAAAATTCAGGGTGATTCTTGATATCATCTCTCATATAAGTAGATGTTCTCAAGTTAACCTGCTTCTGTCTGAAGAATATAGTCATGACAAAGCAGTTATTTTGAACACAGGACCTTATTTCAGTTGTCCATGTATGTGCAATGCCTTTTAGTTTGGGCTATGCATTGCTGACTTTCAACATTTCAGTTTACTGCAGATCTCATCAGACAGATTATTGACTATGTTCCCCTGATGATCACATCCCTCCAGTGTCTCAGATCCTGTGATAGCTCCATTTGGCACTGGAGATTATGGATACTGTAAGAATAGCAAATCATCTTTCTTACAAGTTCCTTTTACCTTATGAAGTTTTAGATTTTCTGCCAGCCTGCTTTATCCCTCCTCTCGGGTGTCAGGGGACTGCTGATGATTTCTGGAATGTGACTAGAGACATCAGTGTTTATGCCTTTTTATTAGTAACCTCATATATTATATGCACCTCCTCAGCTATTTTAGGAAATTCTACCTTATATATCTACAGCAGCTACCTTACAACATATTTATTTCATATGGTGTCCTCTAGATTTAATGATTAATTTAAACTTTGTAATGTTTTATTCTTTTTTTTAAATATTTGTGTTTTACTGATCAGTATAAAATGGGACATTAAAAACTCCAAATTATTTTATCTTTACCCTTCTACTGGCCCAGCTCCTGAGTCTGTCAGCACTATCTATTCCTTGATTTTGATGCATCTGTACTTTAGTTAATCAGAACAGATGTCCTGTGCCACCTTTCAACCTTGGGCCCAACATGTCAGTTTTCTTTCTCTTCCTTCTTTTACTCATTGCCAGCTTCTTTATCAATGGACTTAGTCCCTACTGAATAAACTTTGTCACTCCTTAACATCACGTAAGGTTCCTTTCTTTTTTTCACATGCCAAGTCTTTATAGAGCAACATTTGTGACTCATTCTATAAGTGCAGCATAAGTGCAGCATACAGCTGCCTCATTTACTTCACCAGAATTTGTTTATATACCCTTTGTTTCTATTGCCATATTGATGCTCCTTTGCTTAGCACATCTATTTTCAGCATACTGTTTTCTTATTTTATTATGTCAACAGTAAGCAACCATTTCTAGTAAGGACACATTCTCAGCAAAATATTCTATGCACAAAAGTGCCTTGGTTTCTAGATCATGAGATTACTAAAGTAAGAAAAAAAAACAGCAGCTCGCAATTCTGATTAAGTAGTACTCATTGGCAAAACAACATACCAGATTACCCATGATTCTTTTCTCTTTGATGAGTATCTTTGGCACAATCATCTGAAACAACTTTTTGAGAGAGAATTCAGAAATTCATCAACTAATGAAATAGGAAGTGCTAGACACAAAGCACAACTACTTTTTTCACAAAATAACTTAAAATTTTGTCCTGCCCTATATGACATGGATTTATAAGGCACACTGTAAGACAAATTGAGAGAAAGAGTTACATTGCTCATTAAAGAAGACAAATAGCTTAAAATCCAGTCACTTGAAAAATGCAGCTTCAGTGTTTTAGAGACATTAGACCAGCTTTATTAGACAATATCTTGGGAGTATGCATTACCTAAAATTTATAGCTTAGGTGGAAATATTTTTTCAATTACTGTTATTTAATTGTTAAATACTGAGGCATAACACTATTGTTATATATTAATTTAATTTTTTGTTCATGTACCACCATTAAGTTAGCTGGCCACAAATGCTTTTTTATGGAGTGGCTCAGTACCCCTGTTATTGAGTAAAGTGATTAGGGTTGCATAATATTCCTCAGTAAATGTGTTAGTGTTACATATGTTACTTAATAAAGGTGTTAAAGTGGTTACTGTTACATATTGTTTCTCACTAAAGTAGTAAAGTGGTTAGTGTCACATATTGTTCCTCAGTAAAGTGATAAAGTGGTTAGTGTTACATACTATTCCTTAATAAAAGTGTTAAAGCGGTTAGTGCTACATCCTGTTTCTTAGTAAAGTGGTTAGTGTTACATACCATTCCTTAATAAAAGTGTTAAAGTGGTTAGTGTTACATACTGTTCCTCAGTAAAGGGGTTACTGTTACATGCTGTTCCTTAAGAAAGTGTTAAAGTGGTTTGTGTTACATACTTTTCCTCATTAAAGCCATTACTGTTACATAATATTCCTGTATAAGTGGACACAGAGAGAACACTTATTAGAAGTTATTAAAAAGAGGTATCTAGTCAGCTTGTGAAAATCTCTTTTGAAAGTGACAACTCATCAACCTTCCTTCCAATTCTTGGATAGCCCAGTTCAGAAGATATATGCATTTATTAAAGTTGTTGCAGCTTCAGCTACAATTATATTAATTAGCTGAGGGTGAGCTAAATCTCTACATCAGGGCTGCTTGAACCTTGTCACATAGAAAATTATATTTACTTCTTTTCAAATACCTTGTATTTCATTTCAGTAAATCAATATTTTTCATTTTTCTGGCTTTTGCATCACTTTTCCAACAACATTTTGAAATAACAACAATTCCGACCCGTATTTGTAAACATGTCCTTCTCGGTTGAGGTTTTGAGCACCTTAAGTTTCATATGGACTACTTCAGGAAAGATACACTGAATAACTTGAAATAATCATTTGAGTTTTCCTCTGGAATAATACTTCAGCTTATCTGCACTATAGCTGAGGTTCCTGCTGTTAAAATAAATTTCTGCATTTCACTTTGCATTATCAGCCTAGGAAAATAAACTGCCTCATATTGAAGTACCGTTTTGAATTAATAATTACAAAAAAAAAAAAAAAAATCCCTGTGACAGTATAATAATTTGTGATTGAATTTGACATCCTTAACTGATATAAGTCAAATGGTCAGAAAAATTAAATACCTCTCCCTGTGAAACATAATTTAAGTGAGATTTTGAAACATAATTGAATGAACTCTAAGCCTGATATGTATGGAAGACTGCATGGCAAAACATCTGACCCTTTAAGACAAGTGTGAGTGATAAGACACAACAAGACACTGAAATGCCCACTGACTGATTCATTGTGTATGCAGATGAGAGATATGCTGGTATAAAAGCTGAAGAACAGCTTAAAAACAAAATGTGGAATTCATACCAACTCATTTGTGAGACAGCCAAGGAGCCATTTGCTCCTGCACTGGCCCAGTAATCAAGGAGCCTCAATCCACACCACTAGCACTAGAGAGGGATGTGCACGTTGGGAGGATGACAAGTACACACACAGTAAAATACAATTTCCCTTAAAAGCACACAAAGATCACAGTCAGTCTGTGGCTGGTTTCTCTCTCTCTCTCTCTCTACAGATTGTTAATAAGACACCCCACTGGAACAGGGGATCCAGTGTCTGTCTGCCTGGGATGACATGCTTGACAAGCCACGCTGCTTCGCAAGGGACGGCTTGCACCTGTCACCCCTGGGATTCCGGATATTGGCTAAGGCTCTTGCCACCCCCATAGTGCCTTTTTTAGGCAAGGCTCAAATTCTAAACCTACCACCCTAGAAAACAAAAATGGGAAGAAATTGAGGGTAATGCTGCTCAATGCCAGAAGTCTAAATCTCAAAATGCACGCACTCGAGGCCCTTCTCAGTATGGAGAACATCGATGTCTGTGCTGTAACTGAAACCTGGTTCAAGGCTCCTGAGAGCACCCCGGCACTATTAGGTTTTACCTCATATCATGCGTTCGGCCCCAAAACCCAGACCACTCCACAAAAGGAGGGTGTATCCATATTCATAAAGGATACTCACACCTCCAGGTTGGTGGCAACGCATGAAGCTTGGAAACCATCCAGGTGCAACTAACAATAGGCAAAACTGCTCTACAAATTGTAGCATGCTACAGGCCACCCTCTCAAACTCAGGAACCCCACACAGCCTTCCTGAAGACACTGGAGGGTATAAATGTATCTCCAAACACCATCATATTGGGTGACTTCAACTACCGAATATAGACTGGGAACATTACTCAAGCCCTAACTTTCTAGCCCAACGGTTCCTGGAGTTCATAAATTCAAATGCCATGGAACAGCTAGTCACTGTTCCCACGAGAGGAGAAAATATACTAGATCTCATTGTCACAAACATGGGGACAAAATGCTCCACACCGGAAGTATATCCCTCATTGGTGAGATCTGATCATAAACTAATCTCACTGGAAATCCACATCCGCCCCACCCCAAACAAAAGACCATAGTGAAGAACTTCTCTAAAGCAAACTTCACACTACTCAAGACTGGTGTGGTATCCTTCAAGGCCCCTGAGTCAGAGGAAACCACAACCCAAGCTGCGGAAGCCCTTACAAATGCCTTCTATGAACACCTCCAGGACTGCATGGATCAGGCAATCCCAAATAAAACCAAGACTCTTTCCACAAAGGGCAAACGTCCAGGCTGGTGGACCCCAGCCATTAACAAACTTTACAATAAGAGGAGAAAGCTATTACATGATAGAACAAAATCCATAAAAGGGAAGTCACCCTGATCATTATTAGTAAAAAATACGAGCACTCATAAAATCAACTAAGGCCAATTTTGAGAGAAAAATTGCCATGGATTCAAGGACAATCATAAGGCCTTTTTCAGCTATGTTAGGAACCTGGGTGGAAACTCACAGATATGCTCAGAATTAGTCCAAAATGATACAAAATCACTGAACCCACAGACATTGCCAACATACTGGCAGACAGGTTCAGTGCAAACTTCACCCCTCTCCCCTAAAGGAGAGATAACTATCCCAGCCGAGTGTAGCCTCCCGGACATCTCAAATGCGCAGGTGAAAGCTGCTCTCTCTAAAGCTAAAAACACAGCATCAATGGGACGGATGGTGTCCCGGCTGTGTGCTACGAGCTAAATGAGGAATTAAACCCGCACATAAGGCAGCTGCTTAATCTCAGCCTTACCACAGGATCGTGCCCAAGGAGTGGCGTCGGCAACTGTGGTCCCTCTCCACAAAGGTGGCGCCTCTTCGGACCCTGGTAATTACCGCCCCATAAGCTTTACAAGTCTAGTCTGCAAAGCTATGGAGAGGATCATAATGGAGCTCATAAACAAAGATATAGGGACTTGCAGACATTGGACCCGACCCAGTTTGGCTTTGTCAAGGGAAGATCATGCCTTTTGAACTTGGTGACTTCTTGAAATAGTCACCAAGGCCATTGATGAGGGAAAGGCAGTCCATACAGCCTACCTTGACCTTGCAAAGGCTTTCGACACAATACCCCACTCGGGTATTGTAGAAAAACTTACCAGCTTAAATGTAAACCCATATGTCACAAGATGGGTAGCAAACTGGCTTAAGGACAGAACCCACAGGGTTAGAGTTGCTGGCGCTGTGTCAGACTCCAAGCCGGTCACAAGTGGTGTCCCACAGGGCTCGGTCCTTGGCCCCCTATTGTTTGGCATATACTTCACAGAAGTACAGGCCAACATGGGAGGACTTTGGCTGACAAAGTTTGCAGATGACTGCAAACTGAGCGCCATAGTGGAAAGTGCATCGGACACTGATATCCTTCAGAAGGGACTCACGGAAACAGATAGCTGGTGCCAGAGCCATGGCCTGAAGTTAACGCCAAAAATGTATAGTCATACCCTTCGGGAAAAACAAGGTAACCCCAAGCTACCATATAGGTGGCAATCCACTAAGCACAGAAGAGGTTATCAGGGACCTGGGGACCCAGGTTGACAGTGGCCTTTCTTTTGACACTCACATTGCTAAAGTGGTTAGAAAGACCTTCTACATTGCCCACCTGATCATGAAGGGATTCACATCCAGATCTAGTGAGGTCATTGTTCCCTGTACTCTTCACTTATCAGACCAATGATCGAGTACAATGCCCCATTCGGGATGTATCTCACCCGACATCTGCAGCAATTGGAGAGACCCCAAAAGTTCCTCACCAAAAGGATAAAGGGACTCCAAAATCTGTCATATGCTGCCAGATTGAAGAAACTCCAGCTCTATTCAGTCGCATACCATCTGCTCAGAGGTGACATGTGCCTGACATACAAGGCCATGTCCAACCCGGAATTAATGGACATGCTCCACCTCAAAAATCCAAATCCACCAAAACCACTAGAGCAAGCGACTTAAACCTTAGCACGGATATAAATAGGACGTGCTGGAGGGATAGATTTATCACTCAGAGACTCCCTATGCTGTGGAATAAAATCCCGGTCCATGTGAGGCAGAGCACCTCGCTGACTCTGTTCAAGAGAAATCTAGACCTGTGGATGGGAGATCATAGGTTTACCCCGGGAATCATCTCTGGGTCACTGCTGGACAGAGGCACAACAAACTAATGGGCACAGTATTTTTTCATATAAGGGGTGGCGTAAGCCACAATAATTTGGGCTAGGCTTATAAATGCCTTAGGGCAGATAGCCTAGTATAAACCTATGAACCTATGAACCTATGAGCTATAGGGTTAAGATCTCAGCTGTTTGGTCAAGCCAAAACTTCCAACACCCTCTCTGTCCAACCAGTGCTTCGTGTCCCTGCCCAAGTAGCTGACACATACACTTTGAGATTTGATTTATATTTAACACACACACACACACACACACACACACACACACACACACACACACACACACACACACACACACACACACACACACTTTTGGGAAAGGCTGACACAGGTTTATTAGCTATGCCCCTTTCTGTCCAGACTAAAAGGTAGTTATCACTGCTACCAACCAGCTCTACTTATCAGGTAGTATAAGGCTCTTCCCAAAGGGTGACCAATTCTACTGTGTAATGTTATTATTATCCAAATGGTAAGTGTGACCAACAGCAAGGCTATTTAGGAGTGGCCTATACAGTGTCACCAAATGCATATGCAAGCACTCTAAAAGCTTAAATATCTCTAAATAAACCAGCCACAGTTAAAAGGTTTAAATATATTTAATAACAAATAATAAAAGCACAAGACAATACTCAATAACTCAACACAGTGACAACAGAGTTCAGAATCACAGGAAATGCTTTAAAACAATATTGCAGGACAGTCTCATATAAATACAGAAAACATATACCCTAATCCTTACTGTATTCCTATCTATTTCTAAGAGATACTATGCCCTAAATTACTTACTTACAGAGCCAGGCAAATATAGATGAGAAGTGCTGATGAGAGGATATTTCTAGGTCCAAAGACAAATACAAAATGCACAGACTTTCTCTGAGAGATAGTTCTTAAATTAATAATACACATTACTGCTGGGTTAGCTGGATGGCATCACTATTTGGCACCTCTGTGTAAAATATACTTATCTTTTAGAAGCTTGCCTGGACTGGAAGTTGTAAAACATTTTACCTTTGAAACCTGTAGTTATTTCTGTTTCCAGACAATATGAAGAATTTCTAGCACCAAACATTCTGTCTCCTAGCCGAGATAAACACATCATAAACAATTCACTTATTTTCTTACAGCTTACATGTTAACTCTGTTCTTTTCCAGTAGGGTACACTGTAGTTACATTCTTGAAGCTCAGCACATAACATAGTTTTCTTACATTTGTAAGAAAAGCATACAAACCATATTACTATTCACAAATAACATACAATTATTTATAAAATTCCAGCTAGCTGAGCTGGCAGCCTTCATACCCCCCCCAAGGCTCAAGCTAGTTTTTCAAGTGACCCTTGAGAAACTTTGCTTGAGAGGGTTGACCCTATCTGGGAGTAACTTACCGCATTCCGTGTCTTGAGAGCCCATCTGCATTGGCATTGCTAACCCCACTAGGGTGCTGCAATGTCATATCATATGATTGCAATCCTAGGCTCCACCATAGTAACTTGGCATTTTGCTGGCTGGCTCGATGTAGCCATGTTAAGGGATTGTGGTCTGTAACTTCAGTGAATTTCCTTCCATACAGATAAGGCTGACGTTTCTGCAGTGCCCACATTTTCGCTAGACATTCCTTTTCTACAGCTGCATAGCATTCTTCCCTGGGTTGGAGCCTAAATCTGAGATAGACCATTGGGTGCTCTTCTCGCTCTGAAGAAATCTGGCAAAGTACAGCCCCCAAGCCATGATCTGAAGCATCCACTTGCACAACAAATTATTTGCTGTAAACTGGATTGGCTAACACAGGGGGTCCTCCCAAAGCTCCTTTAAGCTTCTGGAATGCCTGCTCACATGCTGGGATCCACACTACCTTATCTGGCCTGTTTTCCCTTGTCAAGTCTGTGAGGGGAGCAGCTATGGCACTATCACTGGGGTTAAACTTTCTGTGGTAACCTACTGTCCCTAAAAATGCCCTTAGGTACTTTTTGGTAACAGGTGCATACCACGCCTGAATGGCTTAAACTTTTGCAGGTTCTGGCATCATCTTACCATTCCCCACTCTATGTTCTAGGTAGGAGACCTCTGCCATACCCACCTGATATTTTCTGGGCTTAATGATCAACCCTGCCCTCTGTAGTTTGCCCAGCACCATTCCCTGACATGCTGAAGGTGCTCTTGCCAGAATGGATGTAGATGGACATATCATCTAGGTAAGAAAGGGCAAAATCTCCTGCTCCTGCTAGGATATGATCTACCAGCCTCTGGAAAGTCACAGGGGCATTTTTCATCCCAAAGGGCATCTTTATGAACTCATACAAGTCAAAAGGAATCACAAAGGCTGACCTCTCTCTAGCACTGGGAGTCAATGGCACCTGCCAGTAACCCTTGGTAAGATCAATGGTGGTATGTTACTTAGGCCCACCCAGCTGCTCTAGGGCTTCATCTGTCCTAGAAATGGAGTAAGCATCTGACTCTGTGTGACTAATTAATTTCTTGAAGTCCACACAGAATCTAGTGCTGCCATCTTTCTTTGGTACCGGTACCACTGGGGAGGCCCAGGGATTCCTGGAGTCCTGAATTACCTCTAGCTCCAGCATTTCCTGTATCTCCTCCCTCAGAGTCTGTTTGACTCTCTCAGGCACACTATAAGGGGCCTGCCTAATAGGGGTTTGGGGTCCTGTATCCACATGGTGCTGCACCAAGAGGCTGCACCCTGGTTTCCGAGTGAGCATGTCCCCAAACTCCTGTAACATTATTTGTATTTCTTGCACCTGGGTAGGGGATAGCTGCTAGGACATTGCTACCCCTTCCACTGAGGTTTCAGTCCAAGCCTCACTGAGGAGATCAGTCACCAGATCTCCCTCCATCTCTTCCTGCAATCCACTGCAAATACTGATCACAAGGGCCACCCCATCATGGTAAGGTATCATCATGTTAACATGGTACAGTTTGTGCTACTACCTCCTGAATAGAAGTTCTACCATGTAGTTAATATCACTGACCTTCCTTACCACCTTGCAGGGAACCTCCCAAGCTGCCTGCAGCTTGTTGTGTCTGACAAGAATGACAACCATTATCTCCTGCCCTACAGCAAACTCTCTAGCTTGAGCATTCCTGTCAAACCAGACCTTTTTCTGCTATTGGGTTTCTTCCAGGTTCTCCTGGGCCAAGCCCGTGATTTCCCTGAGCCTTGTCCTGAAGTTTTGGACATATGTCACAACAGACTCCTTGTGGGATTCACACTAACCCTCCCACTCATTTTGAATTAAATCTAGAGGCCCCCTCACCCTATGCCCTTTCAGTAACTCTAAGGGTGACAAACCTGCGGATTCCTGGAGGACCTCTCTGTGACCAAACAACAGATGGGGCAGATATTTGTCACACTCCCTCTTAAAATGGTCTGCAAATGCCTGTAGCATGGTCTTGAGTGTAGAGTTTAACCTCTCAACAGGACCATTAGTCTGGGGATGATAGGGGGTGGTCTTTAGGTGCTTAACCCCCACAGTACTTCCACAGACAAACCAGCTGGTCTGACATGAAATTGGCACCTCTGTCAGTCAGTATTTCTTTTGGGAAACCTACCCTGCTAAAAACTCTAACAAAGTAGTTTCCAACATTTCTGCCTCAGTGCAGGACAGAGCCACTGCCTCAGGGTATCTGGTAGCATAATCTACTACCACTAGGATATGCTTTTTCCCTGTAGAACTTGGGGTACTCATAGGCCCCACAATACCCATAGCTACCCACTGAAATGGCTCCTGAATCACAGGCAAAGGCATCAAAGGAGATTTCACCTTGTCTTGTCCCTTGCCTACCTTTTGACACTGCTCACAGGTCCTGCAGTACCTTGTTATATCTCTGGAAATCCCAGGCCAATAATGGTTATGCATAATACGTCTCTTTGTATGTTTTATGCCCATATGACCTGCAAAGGGAATATCAAGGGTTATGGCTAGAAGTTCCAGATGGTAGACTCTGGGCATTACAAACTGCTGTATTCTCTCACCCTCTAGCCCTCCCTCAGGGATCCACTCTCTATACAGTAACCATTTGTTCCAGTATGCAGATCCCCCCTTCCCTTGAGAATCAGGTGCCTAACTAGCTATTTTTCTTAGGCCATGTAATGTAGGGTCTAAGAGCTGAGCCTGTCTCAATCTCTCTTTGTAACCCTTCCCAGCTCCCCTTCCAGAGGAAGTCTGGTATCCTCTGACAGTGGTACCTCACTGTAATCCTGGGTACTACTATTCACCTCTGCCCTCGCAGTCACTCTATCCAGGGGAACATCAGTACCCACAAGCAGCTGTGGCTAATCTTCAGTCTAACTGCTACAAGGTAGCTTCCTCCCTGAAGTAACCCCCTCACCAGTCTGAGCTGTAAGTGTGTGGTCTGTCTGGGTCTCCCCTAGGCTACCAGACCCACATGCTTGTCTCCAAGCCTGACTGCATGTAACTGCATGAAGATATGGTACTGCATTACCAAAATCATTCCCTATCAGGACATCTGCAGGGTGGTAGTTTGGTACCCTTATTGTGTCAAGACAACCTACTGTTAGCATTTTGTCATTCCCACTTAAAGCCTCTCCCATCTTTTTTTATCCACCTTGCCCCCTGTGGACATCTATATGCTACATGGCTCAACTGGTTACATTTAAAACATTTAACCCTAGGTCCAGGACGTGTACCTGAACTAGTGGTTTTCCCTGCTACTGACAGACTCTATTGTGGCAGTCTGAGCTGCCCACCACGGGTTCCTTTAGATCCATGAGCAGCACTGGGTGTCCCTTTCCTGTCCATTGATGCCCTGCTTGCTAGGTATAGGTCTCCCCCTCTTCCCCAACCCATCAACAGTAAGGCATTGCCTATCAGCTAACCAGATTCTTGTGTCCTTAGGCAAAGTACTAAAGGCTTGTTCCCTCACCAAAAAGTCTGCCAGCTCTTCAAAAGTGGTGACCTGACATCCACTCACCAACCACTGAAAATAAGTGCTTAGTTCAGCAACATATTCACACACACTTTCATCTGCCTTGTGTCTATGCTCATAAAACTTTTTTTATAAGCTTCAGGTGTTGTCTTAAAAATTTTCTAGCAAACAATTCTTTACAACATTATAATTAAAGCAGTCATGATCAGGCAGTTTGTAAAGAACAGTTATAGCTTTACCATGGAGTAAGGGGGTCAGGAACAATAATCAGAGGCCTTGGTCAGCATCATACTGTTTACATACCCTCTCACCCATATAGATGAAATTATCAAAATTATCCCTCCACCTTTAAACTGTGGAAGAAACTTACTGACTTTTGTTGCTTCTGGGGTTCAGTTTCTCCCTTCCTCATTACCTCCATGACCCTGGTGAAGAGTCAGTATCTCTTTGTCATGTTGCCTCTGCCTCTCCTTCTCCTCAGCACCCATGCATCACAGTTTCTCATTTTCCTCTGTCTCTAGATGTCTCAGTCTCACTAATCCTTCTATTTCCAAACACTTGGCCTCCAACTGAAGTGTCTTTAACTCCAGACAGATGTTTAATTCCTCTGTGGAAAGGTTGAGCTTTCCATTTTCAGAGAGTTGTACATCTTCACGGCCAGACTGTTTGTCCTCCTGGTTGCTATTCTCTGATGCAGCTGTGACTAAAGCTGCAATCATGTCTGCTTTGGTCAGGTTGGCATGCATCAGTCCATTAGCCTGGCATATCTCTGATGACATGCTTGCCTGCTCTCCCTGACTAACTAAGCTAACTAAAGAAATAAAACAATTGTGATATGAACTCTGAATGTTCACTGAATAGCTGATTTAGAGTATAAAATCCTTCAGTGGCCACTGTACACATGCTGGAGGAATTCAATATTCACGACACTACAAGGCAATTAATATGTGATGTGACTATCTCACCACTATCAACCAATTAATATGTGAAGTGGCTATCCCACCACTGCCACCAATTAATATGTGATGGCCCTGCACTGGCCCAGTAATCAAGGAGCCTCATTCCTCACCACTAGCACCAGTGAGGGATGTGCACATTGGGAGGATGACAAATACACATACACAGTAAAGTACAATTTCCCTTAAGAGCACACAGAGATCAAAATCAGTCTGGGGCTGTTTCTCCCTCTCTCTCCAGATCCCCAATAAGACTCACCATTGGCACAGCTATAGGGTTAAGATCTCATTTGAGAAGTCAAGCCAAAACCATCAGCACCCTCTCTGTCCAACCAGTGCTTTGTGTCCCTGCCCAAGTGGCTGATGCCCACACTTTGAGATTTGATTTATACACACACACACACACACACACACACACACACACACACACACACACACACACACGCACACACACACTCCTGGGAAAGGCTGGCACAGGTTTATTAGCTATGCCCCCTTCTGCCCAGACTAAAAGGTAGTTATCACTCCCACCAATCAGTTCTACTTATCAGCTACTAGAAGGTCCTTCCCAAAGTGTGACCAATTCTACTGTGTAATGTTATTATTATCCAAATGGTAAGTGTGACCAACAGCAAGGCTATTTAGGAGTGGTCTATACAGTGTCGCCAAATTCATATGCAAGTACTCTAATACCTTAAGTATCTCTAAACAAACCAGCCTCAATTAAAAGGTTTAAATATATTTAATAATACTCAGTAACTCAACACAGTGACAACAGAGTTCAGAATCACAGGAAATACTTTAAAACAACATTTCAGGACAAGTCTCACATAAATACAGAAACATCTAAACTAATCTTTACTGTATTCCTATCTATTTCTAAGAGATACTATGCCCTAAATTACTTACTTACAGAGCCAGGCAAATATAGATGAGAAGTGCTGATGAGAGGATGTTTGTAAGTCTAAAGACATATACAAAATGCACAGACTTTCTCTGACTGAGAGATATTTCTTAAATTAAAAATACACATTACTGCTGGGTTAGCTGGATGACATCACAATTTGACACCTCTGTCAAAAATGCTTATCTCTTAGAAGCTTGCCTGGACTGAAAGTTGTAAAACAGTTAACTAGTTTTCCTTTGAAACCTGTAATTATTTCTGTTTCAAGACACTAGAAATAATTCTAGCGGCAGACTTTCTGTCTCCTAGCTTAGTTAAACACCATCATAAACAATTCACTTATTTTCTTAGAGTTTGCAGGTTAACTCTGTTATTTTCCATTAGGGTACACTGTGGTTACTTCCTTGAAGCTCAGCAGATAACATACAGTTTTCTTACATTTGCAAGACAGGCATACAAACCATATTACTATTCACAAATAACATAGAATTATTTACAAAATTCCAGCTAGCTGACCTGGCAGCCTTCACAGCCTTTAAAAGCCACCACAAATACAATACATTACTACAAATCCAGTATCATTCAGATTTGTCCATTTAAAAGATCGTTTACAGCCAGCACCAGCAATGGCACTGCATGGAAGGGACTAGCAACTTTTTTATCAGTAGGGCTGCCACATTTCCAGATGTCTGAAGTTGTAATTTCTTTATTCTGTCTGGGGTCTTGTGGCAGGGCCAAAACGGTCCATCAGATCAACAGCTAGTGTTAACTTATGAACCTATGCAGGACAAGCAATATCGCTGACTAATGCATGTGACTTATGAAGACTCACTGTCACAGAATCTTCCAGGATTTGCATTGATTTCTCTTATATTATAGCAAAATGCAGTACCTGAGTTTTCTGAAAAGATAGAAAATGTTTTCTTCTCCAAAAATGTGAGAATGTTTGTGATATTTTGTCTATATTCACGTGATAAAATTGCCCAAACCAAGCATATTACACATGAAAAGAGATAAGTGGTAACTGCACTTAGGAGTACTGACTAAAGCAATGATGAAAATACCAAAGTAGCCAGGCCACTACAAAAGACAGGGTGTGGCCTATAAAGGTTCTGTCACATGATCCAAAATCTGCAGGAACTCTTTGCGTTATTAATGGCTAACATCCTGTAGCCTAGCTTTTGGACCACAGTTGTCTACATCCCGATTTCACTACAGGGCAAATCAGCTAAAATATGCACTTTAGTGGCATTTTTGCAGTAGTGGTTACACCAATTGTACCTAATGTAGGAGATCAGCCCAGCACATCTGATTTGTATGCTAACTGCTGTTCAAGATGCACAAACTTAGGGAAAGTGGTAGATCACATACCATAAGAATAACTTTGATTCAGTTCTTAATGACTAGCCAGTTGTTAATCTATTGTTTATGCCTGGGCTGCTTTAACACCCAGGTTAAGGTATATCTTTTTATATCATTAAGTCATTCCTTCTTTCCTGGCTTAACATCAAATTTATCTATTTAATAAACTTTCCTGTGCCACATAGACAGATTATATTAGTCGGCAACACCATTATGGATATAAGCTATCACCTAAATCAATGTGGAAGTGATATGCCACTCACAATCTTCATGGGCCTGGGACTATTCCTTTCTTGTCATGAGCATAACTTTGCTTGCCACACTGCTGTTTGAGCTCATTATCACACCAGCAATAAAAAAGCTTCTACAACTTGAAAATCTCAATAGTATTTGTGACATACCACCAGGAAGTAGAATTTGCAATAATTGTTGTGATTTATTCTCAAGTGAAGTAAAAAGAATCAACAACTGTAATTGTATTCATACCTGTAAAGTTACAGAAATGTTCCTATGCCATGACACTGTGTTTTTCCAGATGGTTATCAGTAAATGGATCCTCACAGATGAAAACTTCAGTATAGAAATGCTGATCTGGATGCACTCTTATTTCACTAAAACAACTATGCATTAACAGTAAGCTCCTTTAACAACCAGAATCAGTCAAAGACTTCAAATGTGCCTTAGTCGGTATTTTTTTATCAGAAGCCATAGCCAAGAGACAATCCGGTCTGGGTTCATAAAACAAGTTCTGCCCACCTAAATATAAGACTATTGCATAACTGGGCTATTGTGTTGGATTTTCCATGCTTCCATAAGCAATGCTGCCAGTAAATAATCTCAGCCACCAACCCTGGAGCACAGAAATTAGCTTTCCTGATCACTACTAGACAAACTGCACTGCCACAATATGCCCGTATCCCTCACTCTGCATAAACTCCTTCACTTCTGTCCCTCCCTGCCTGGCTCCTCCAATACCAGGGCTCCAAACTGAGCCTTGGTCACATGGGTTACATTTAAGGCTCCACCCATCTTTGACACAGAGTCAGGGAACCACACTGCATAATTCTTGCAGCTCTTACTTACAATTGTTCAGCTTGTTAAAATACAAGAAAATATGAATCCACTCACCAATCGCACATCATTATACTATAAAATCTCAGTGATGTATACAAGCTCTTGTAAAGGCAATGCCATCCATAACTCTCTGCTTAGATCTCAACAATATCAGTTATTCAACCATTGTAATCTCCTGCAAATGTATTATTCAATGCAATAATCCGCACAATCTTTTTGAACAGTTTTGTTAAAAATCCTATTAAGCTTCCTATTAAGTTAACAATGATGTCTTCCACATCATCTTATAGTCGTTAATACTTGCAGTTGTGCTCTCACCTGCAGCTACTTAAATGTGCCTCCAGTGGTGCAATTTGTATTATGGGATGCATGTGCCAATCTGTTCTTGCAAACGCAAGGCTGCAAGCAGTATCTATAATCTTTTATGCAGCCACAATTGAGGTTGTGAATGTTTATTTGATTTCAAAGACTGCTTTCTGTGTGTGAGTGTGTGTGTGTGTGTGTGTGTGTGTGTGTGTGTGTGTGTGTGTGTGTGTGTGTGTGTGTGTGTGTGTGTGTGTGTGTGTGTGTGTGTGTGTGTGTGTGTGTGTATGTGTGTGTGCGTGTGTGTGTGTGTGTGTGTGTGTGTGTGTGTGTGTGTGTGTGTGTGTGTGTGTGTGTGTGTGTGTGTGTGTGTGTGTGTGTGGTACATGTTAGTGGCAAATGTAACTTTCTCTGTGTGACATTTTTTTCTCTTTTCTCCTTAAAGCTGGAGGACTTCTTTTTAGTCCTCATCTTCTGAGAATATTTTTGAGGTAGGGTGCACCAATCATACAGGGTTCCAGTTGATCTTGCTACAGAGACCTTGTTTTTGAGTCCCATCCAGAACTTAATCAGCCCAAGAAAGGCTATGACATATCAAGGTCAATGGTTCCTCTATACATAATAACAGAAGTATTGAGGAAAAGGGACAAGCTTGACAGGTATACCTAGTTATCTCAAATTTTCAGATAGTTTTGCCCCAATTGCTACTCTAGCTGAGGCATCTCTATATATATTCGTATCAGTATAAATTCCTTGGTGAAACACAATTTGACTAAAATGAGGAATAACCAACACTATTGATAGCATTTTTGACAAGAAAAGTAACCCAAGAAAAATTAGTGAGCTTCCTTATAAGAATTAGGATTTAATATCAGAGACTAAAGTATACTATAAAACATCTATTAAGAGGGGCAGACATATGTTAGAGAGAAAATAGGCAACTCTCCTAACCATGTTCACTACAATAATCTGTAGTATGAGTTCAAAACTGATAAGGTCGATATGAGGATGGTGACTGTTTATTTGATTTAAAGAAGATTATTGCATTTTACCAGCTATATGGAGGAAATAACTATGAATAATTAAGTTAGCCAATGTTAGAAAGTGTTTACCAAATTAATCTTTACGTTTTGAATACACCTCAACAAGGAGGCCTTCTAAGCCTATTGATTTATTATATTAACTTTAATAAGTGCTTCTTAAAAGTACTTCAATTATGATATGGACAGAAATGATTTGTCCTTACCCATGAGAAAGCTTATGGAGAGCTAACTCAAAAAAATATTGGTGTGAGTTTTCACTTCTTCCCTGTATAGCATGGCCTTCTATAATTTCATATCATCATTACCAGAAACCAAATCTCTCCTTGTAAGAGGATGTTTAATCTTACGTTTTCCTCCTACTTCTAATTTACACTACTAGACTGTGAGGTTGGGCCGTTGGGTCACAAAAGAATGACCTAAACAGTTCAGTCCTTCTATTAAAGACCAAGATAGTATCCACAATCTTGTTACAGCAATCCAATCATTCAACAGTGTACGGTGGACTTCCTATTCTACAGAACTTAGTTGAAAGGATGCCATCTATCAGTGACACAGCTCAGTTTGCTATTTAATTCCATTAGTCCACCGTAAACCTGAAGTATACCCATCACCCCTCCCTTAACTGTATTTCATTGAATTGCCATTTGTTTCAATTTTACAATTAGCATTTTGCACTTGAACGTGCTGCACCAATCAGTGATTAAAAATTGGCCATGCAAAATGATCAAGTTATTCAATGGTATGCTCCAACATGTCTTTAGTAAAACATAAAAGCAGCAAAATGGAACATTGTCAGACATAACAGTAAAGCCAAAGGTTCAGGCCATACAAGCACATCCATTTATATGGCTTACTAGGTAGGACACTCACTTTTGATACTGTGCTCGAAGAACAAATGGCTGTAGGTTTTATTTCCATATTAGGTGCTTGAATTAATTTCTAATGCTGTCAATTGTACATCACATGGGTGGTGTTCCACTCCTGGGTGTGCAAGCCTTTGGATGAGACATTAAACCATGGTCCCATCTGCCTTTGTTGCTGGTAGCTCAGGTAGCTGTCTCATTTATCAAAGACAGCACAGGTGTTTCACTGATGCTTTAGCCAGATTTCTGGTAGTCAGCATAAATATCATCTTGGATCTTGGAGCAAATCCAGTCCAAAAAGTTTAAACAAAAAAAAAAATTAAATTAAACAAAATTTATGTTAATAAATAACCAAACATATTTATCATCTAGTGTTCAGCTTCTCCAACAGCATCCCCTGCAAGAAAAACTTCATAGAAGAAGCTGTATAGATATAAATACTTTTGAACAATTTAGATGAGAATTTAATCCATTGGCATTGCAAGGCATTAATGAAAATAGGCTCACCATATTCTGTAAATAGCAACATTGTGTGTCCCACATTAAATAACATTGAGTCCTATAAATACTTAAAGATCCCTAAATTTAAGCTTAAAGAATATAAATCCTTAGCATAACTGTTTACAGAATGCTTTCAAGGAGGAGACAGTTGGTCTGTATTAAAATGGAATACCACAAGACAAAACCAAGACCATAGTGGTCACAAATAAGGGTCAAACACTCCTGAGATCCTCATTTGAAATAATAGATGATATTGTACTAAAGCAGTTCCTGTGTCTGTCCATGGTGACGTCTAAGCATTCTATTACCAAAGATCATCTTCTTTATTTGTTCATATAGATAACATACCTTGCTTGGTAACTTTCATTAAGAGAATAAATGTCAACTGTCTTATCACACATTAGTTATCTCAGTCTTTAAGTGCATCATAAAAGAAACATACAAAGACCATGACATTGATTGGTAAGCTGAATGTGACAATCCAACTAGCTTATGTAACTAAAGAAAAACTTTCATAGCTTTACGAATGTGTGTGTGTGTGTGTGTGTGCGCGTGTGTGTGTGTGTGTGTGTGTGTGTGTGTGTAGGGGCTTGTATGTGTCTATGCAAATGTGTATTTATATATATATATATATATATATATATATATATATATATATATATATATATATATATATACATATACATATACATAGTGTCTGTATTTACATACACACACACACACACACACACACATATACATACATATAGACAGATAGTATAGCTAGATAGAGAGATAGATAAATGATAAATGCATCATTTAAACTTTGTTCTGCACGAATAGAACATAAATTCCTTATTTTTTTACTTTTGTTTTAACAGTAATCACAGTATGTAGACAGTAAACTATACCACTGGCAATACAAAATAAAAAGAATGCATTGTAATGCATTTTAAACCAGAGAGAATTTGGGAACTTCTATGAAAAAAAGTTTTTGAAATAACTATAAAGTTCCAGAGTGCAAATCACTTATACAGTACAGTTTTGTACCTACCATAAATGTAGATGTTCGAGTGCTTATACAGCTGCAGTCATAACAGATGAGTTTTCCTGCCGTCAGGCGGGTCCTCGGTCGGCCGAATTCCAAAGTCTAGGTCCGGCATCGGTTGTCGTCGCTTCTTCCCTGACGTCAGTGCGGCAGGGGTATAAAAGAACCAGCCAACGCCATTTTCTTCAGTTTTTCTTGCCTCAGATGTCAGGTGCCCCCAGAAGGAAGGCAAAACATAAACTAATGAAATAATGCAATGTAATATAATAATAAAACAGTAGTTTGCAAGCAAATACACCATAAAAGAATACCCCAATCAGGTTGTATGAGGAGGTGTTTGTCATAAGGCCTGTCCCAAGAGGGGATGGAGGGAGGGGAAACCTGGGCTGCAGCTGTATAAGCACTCGAACATCTACATTTATGGTAGGTACAAAACTGTACTATGTTCATCATGCATACAGCTGCAGTCATAACAGATGGGTAGAATCCCAAAGCTAAAAAGGGGTGGCAGGCACTAAGTGGAACTAGGAGGAGCAAGGATGCCCTGCAAGACTGCTGTGGCAAAGCCCGCTCTAGATTTAGAGTATAGTGGAAGGTGATAGTGCTTGGAGAAAGTGTGCACAGAACTCCAAGTGGCTGCTTCCAAAATATCCTTGGTAGGAACCCCCCTGAGGAAAGCTGCAGAGGTAGCTGTGGCCCTTGTGGAGTGAGATCTGATGCTTGTAGGTACAGTTTTTCCATGAAATGAGTAACAAAAGCGTATGCAGTGGGCTATCCATTTTGAGATTGTCTGTTTGGAAATAGCCTTTCCTTGAGCACCTGTAGCATAGGACACAAAGAGTTGCTCTGATTTTCTGAATGGCTTTGTCCTGTCCAAATAATAACAAAGTTGTCTGTGAATGTCCAAGGAATGTAGTAGTCTTTCCCCTTTGTTTTGTGGGTTAGGATAAAAGGTAGATAAGTGGATAGTCTGGTTCAAGGCTACACTGGATACCACCTTTGGCATAAAGGAAGGGTTGGTTCGTAAGGAAAATCTGTCCTGATGGAAAATGATGAAAGGTTGCACAGCCATGAGGGCTTGTAGTTCCAAAACCCTGCATGCTGAGGTGATAGCCAGAAGGAAGGCTGTTTTCCATGACAAATATTGCAGTTCTGTTGAAGCAGCTGGCTCAAATGGAGGCAGGGTCAGTTTTTCTAAAATGAAGTTGAGGTCCCAAGCAGGTACTGGTGGCTTCCTTGGGGGTTTTATATTCTTAGCCCCTCTGAGGAACTGTCTTAAGAGAGGATGAGAGAATAAAGGAGGATCAGTGTTGAATTGTGCAGAAATGGCTGAAGCATGGATCTTGATGGAGGAGAAGGAAAGTCCACTGTTTAACATCTCAGCTAGGTACTGTAATATTTGAGGTAAATTTAGTACCCAAGGATTCTGGCCCTTTTTCTGATTCCAGGCACAAAACTGCTTCCATTTGGTGGAGTAGGCATTTCTAGTAGAAGGTCTTCTGGTCTCCAAGATGACATCCTGCACCTCCTTGGAGAGGAGGGTCTGTTGGGAAATCAAGGAATCCTCCATGCGGCTAGATTGAGGGTTTTCAGCTGACTGTGAAGAGTTTTGAAGTTGTGCTGGGTCAACAGAAGAGGCACTAGAGGCAGGATCCATGGTGGGGAATGCGTCAGGCTCCTCAGGAGTGGATACCAGTGTTGTCTTGGCCAGTCTGGAGCAATGAGAATCATCTTTGGCCTCTCTGCTCTGGTTTTTAATAGAGCTTTGGGCAGCAGAGGAAGAGGTGGAAAGGCATAAACTGTCAATGTTGTCCAATTGAAAGAAAGTGCGTCCACTTTCCAGGCCTGTGGATGATAGGTCCTTGAGCAAAATTTTTTCAGTTGGTAATTTTTGTGGGTAGCAAAGAGATCTATGTCTGGCCGTCCCCATGCCTGAATTATCTTTGCGAAAACTTGAGGATGCAACTTCCATTCGTGTGGATCTGTCATATTTCTGCTTAGGTTGTCTGCCAGCGTGTTTTCCTTCCCTGGCAGGAATTGTGCTTGAAGTTGGATTTGCAATACCAGAGCCATGTTCCAAAGGGACATGGCTAGTCTGCACAGGGGGTATGAATGAGTTCCTCCCTGTTTGTTTATGTACCACATCACGGTGGTGTTGTCTGTCCTTATCAATAGCTGGCCTGGATGCAGTGAGTCTTTGAAGGCCATAATAGCATTTTGTACTGCTAGCATTTCCATTTGATTGATGTGTAGGTGCTTTTCTTTTTGGGACCATTTGCCCTGAATGCACTGATCTGTCATGTGCGCCCCCCAGGCGTAGTCCGAGGCATCTGTTGTGATGATTTGATTTGCTTGAGGCAAGCAGAAGGGGAGACCTATCTTTCTTTGGCATGCTTGAGCCCACCACAGAAATTCCTTTTGAAGACATGGAATGAGTGGTATAATTGTTCTCAAACTGTGACTGTGTTGAGACCATAAGTATTTTAGGTACCATTGAAGTTTCCTCATATGCAGCTTTGCACATGGGATCAGCAGGATGCAAGATGCCATGAATCCCAGAGCCTGCAGGACTTTCCTTGCAGTCAGCCTGGTGAAGGTTGCCATTTTTCTGAAGTATTGAGATAGTTGCCCTTGCTTCTCTGGCGTGAGGTAGGCCATCTGGGTGTTTGTATTCAAGCTGGCACCCAGGAAAATTATTGCTTGAGAGGGTATTAGTTTTGATTTCTTTTTGTTGACTGTGTATCCCAGAAAGCTCAACAACTTTATTACAAACGCCAGGTGTTTCAGAAGTATGTGCTTGCTGTCCGCTTGGATCAGGCAGTCGTCCAGATATGGGTATATTTGTATCCCTCGAAGTCTGCAGAAGGCAATTACTGATGCCAGGCATTTCGTAAACACTCTGGGCGCAGTAGATAAGCCAAAGGGCAATGCAGAGAATTGATAATGGGTTGAACCTGCAAGAAATCAGAGGTATCTTCTGCAATCTTGTCTGATAGGGACATGCAGGTATGCCTCCTTGAGGTCCAATGTTACCAGCCAAGACTCCTTGCCCAGCATGGGAAGTAGCTGCTGTAATGTGAGCATCTTGAATTTTGGTACGAGTAAATATGTGTTTAGGATGAATAGGTCCAAAATAGGTCTCCAATCTTTGTCCTTCCTTGGTACCAGGAATAGTCTGGAATAAAAACCCTGACCCTGTTCTTTTGCAGGTACCTCTTGAATATCTTTCATGTCCATGAGAGCTGAAATTTGTTTTTGTGCCTCTGCCCTTTGATTTTGTGGCAGGTTTGGCATGCCTCTCATTTTTGGAAGGGTGTGAAAGTGGAATCTGTAGCCTCTGTCTATAATGTCCAGGATCCATTTGTCTTTTGTGACAATATGCCAATTTTTTGAAAATAATGCCAGTTTTCCGCCTAAAGGTGCTGCCATTAAAGCTTTGCTTGGCATGCAAAGGGGAAAGTCATTGTGTCTGCTTTCTGAATGGCTGTGATCTATCCTCTCCACCTCTTGGTGTAGGTGCTTGCCATTGTCTGGCTCTAAATGATCCTTGAGATTGCCCTCTACCCCTCGGGTGCCTGTATCTACCTCTTTGAGGTCTGTCCATGGCTGGAAAGGACCAATTTTTTGAAGGCCAGTTTCTGCTGAAACGTGGAGGTTGTACCTGTAGGAAATCTTTCACTGCTTGCATTGATCTTGCCTTTTCCTCCATTTTCTTTAATACCTCCTCAGCTTTAACACCAAACAATACATCTTTTTGAAGAGGTGCATCTAGTAATTTAGCTTTGACATGCTCTGGTAAGGTTTGCTCTTTGAGCCAAGCATGTCTACGTATGACAGACCCTGTAACAGCAGCTCTACATGAGGCCTCTAAAGCATCAAAACCACATTGCAAGGTATGTTTACCCACTTGCTCTGCACTATGCAACAAATCCTGCAACTCCTTCAAGTCTAGTTGTTCAGGATGTGTCATTTTGCTTTTCAACTGAGATGACAAAAACTTATGATACTTTAACATATGGAACTGAAAGTTTAATGCCCTCATGGTTAAAGTGGCCGAGGTGTATACCTTTTCCCCCCACCTTTCTAAAGCTCTGGAATCTCTCCCTGAAAGTAATGGGTTTTTGGCAGTAGAGGCCTTAATTCCCTTGGGACCCTGTGAAATAGTTTCTGGGTCAGCAGCATGGCTTTTGTATAGGAATTGGTGTGAATCAGGAACCCGGTAATACCTGTCAGGTTTAACAGGAGCTGGAGGTAAAGAATCTGGGTTAAGGCTGGCCTCTGTGTACACATCATCTAATATGTCCAAGACAGGAGAGATAGCCAGAGGCCTGTGCTGAGGAAGCAAGAGAAAATCCCTGAGCCTTTTCTTGGAATCTGAGTAATCTTGGCCTTCCCAGTGAAAGTGTTCCCTCAAGGTATGTAAAGTTTCCCCAAAAGAATAGTCCTCAGGGGGGGAGACAGAGGGAATGGACTCCTCAGCATCAGAATCTTCAAAAGGGGAATATGAATATTCCTGCTCCTCAGAATGTTCTGAGGTAATAGAGGCTTGGTCTGAGAAAGGGTAGTATTCCTCCAATCTGGGCCTTTTGTCCGAGGGGGGTTGAGAACCCCTGATAAGAGTAATCAAATCCTCAGCCATTTTGAGCATCTGTTTTTTAGGCATGGGGCCTTGAGAGGGGCTCTGTGGAGCTTGTCTTTTAGTTTTCATGGCTGCTTTAGATTTTGTGAAAGCCTTAATGGAAAAAGAGGAAGGCCTGAAGACACCTTGAGAGGTGGCAGGCCTGTCTAAACTCTGAGTTTCCCCACCAAGAGTGGCGTCTGTATCTGTAGTCGGAATGGGGGCCGAGGAGCTTGTGACCTCGGGCACAGAAGACACTGCTAAAGAAGCATCATCGGTACTCAGTGCTGCGTAGGCGCCTCGCTGAGAACCAGAGCACCTGTAGCCGGCTTTAGCGTGGTGTCGGTAGAAGTCGCGGACCTCGTATGTCAGTCCTTATCTTTGCATCTTTTACCCAAAACTGGAGTCGGAGTATCCAACGACATAATGTAATTAAATTTTTTACCAAAATAGTGTTGGGTGAACTCTGCCCGATGCTTAATAGTGCGTTTGTTGAATCTAGCACAAAAACGACAGGCCGAGACGTCGTGGTCTGGGCCTAAGCAAGGAATGCAGAAGGAATGGAAATCCTTATGCGGTATTTGCTTCCCACATGAAATGCAATTATTAACTTTGTCTGACATCAGTCTGAGGCAAGAAAAGTTTCCCCAACGGGGTACTTAGCTTTCAAGAAGACTTCGGCTGAAAAATTTTCGTAAATCTCAGGAGCTGGCCGACCGGCACTTGCGAACTGCTTCTGCTTCGGGCACCGCGCGGCAAGAAAGCCTGACGGCAGGAAAACCCATCTGTTATGACTGCAGCTGTATGCACGATGAACATCATCCCTAACCAGGCTACTGAGGAAACTTACAGCCTCAACATGTAAAAGGAGTTTGTGACTCTTAAACTGCAATAAATTGTAAAACTGCATTGAGCACCATTGTTGAACTGTATAGTGATCAGATGACAGTCAATTTACCAGCTTGTAGGAGACTAATACTGATGTTTTTGTTAGCTAGCCTCCCCCCATAGAATTGTAGAAATGCTCCAAACCACAAGCAGCTAGTTTAGTTCCCAAAGCCTGTGTAGAACTTTGTTACATCTGATTCATGTCTATATTTGTGTCAGTGTTGTTACTCAAGTAGTGTTGATATCATAATGCCCTGCAGTTTTCTACTGATGTTCTTTCTACAAACCCTGCAAGATGACAGGACATTAATGTCTGAATGCTAACAATAGCAGGTCTTGGTAACTACACACTTTAATGCAGGGGAAAGTGCAGTCATTTTGACTTACTGACACATTGGACTTCAATTGAAATGTCTTATGTTACCACAGCATACATAGTTGCACCAAGATTGTTGGGTCTCTCCTTACCTCATTTCTAGAAACTTTGTTTCTTGTAAGCATCAATGAAAAGTTATACATTCTTATAAGGGGGCAGATAATGAATTATTACTTTCCTTAATAAAATTTAATGACTTTTTAAAGCTTCATGAGGTATATTCAAATATAAAAACATCTTCTGAAAAAAGGCTACCACTTCAGTTACATGACCAAAATTCCTCCAACTAGTCTAAATCAAGAAAGTATCTAGTTACTATAATCTCCCTGCTATACCCTCTTGTGTGAAACAAAACTATTTCTTACAATAATCAGCATACAATAATCAGAAACACAGTTAATTGAGTATTTCATTGTTGATGCAACAGACTGTGTATTCTAACCTGCACCATTTTGGTCACTCCATTCAAACTAACTGAAATAATGACTTTTCAGAGTCCCAGAAACACAGAACCTAAACATAACTGCACTCACCTCCTTCACTTTAATAAACACAGTATTACTTCATTTCACTTCTATGCAAAATGAATACCTTCTTCAGATTATTAACATTGATTCTTCTTTCACTAAGATAACCCTCATTAAACCTGTTTTTATAACCACTTATCTGGGTGATGGACACTGATATAAAGCTGAGTGGGCATGTCAGAGTTCCATAGCTTTAACAACAGACTCCAGCTACTACTTTTATACTTCATATGGGAACAAAGAACATCAGCAATAGTTGCATAAACTATGTCAGCAGGGTCCTCTCAGTCATAAGAAACATTACCAGTACGCCAAGATCCTTCTAGAGTACCAAAGTCTTACTCTGTCTCAGAGAGAAAGCCCAGTATTCTTATGAAGGAACCTCATTTTCTGCTGCCTGTGTCCTTGATCTTATCCTACCAGTCATTATGAAGAGCACATGTCCATAAGTGACAATCAAAACATAGACTGATTGATAAAATGAGAGCTTAATCACAGATCCCAGCTTCTTCTTCTGTCACAGCCTGGTAAATTCTTGCAGTAGTACAAGAGCTGTTTCTATTTGCAGATCAGTATACCAGTTATCTGTCCACTCACTGCAGAACAACATCTGAGTATTCTTAAACTCTTTCACCATAGGTAGCTGGGCTTCATAGAGGTGAAGAAAAATAATTTATTGCTTTGGTTGAGATGCCCTTTCTGTGCCCACATGACCTTACATTGCTACCCCTAACAGTATAGCCAGCTGTCTGGTGATAACTGAAGTTCTGAAATATTCTAATAGGGCTTCTCTGACAGAAGTTGTGACATTTGAAGGGAGTTCTGAATTGAATTTCTGGCACTTTGCATAGTACTTTATAGCAACACAGAATTAACATACGGTATTGCTAAATATCTGTTGAAAAATATTTGATATTGCACTATTTTTCTTACTGGAACTGTGGCAATCAGTTTTGCATTTTATAAGCTACAGCACACATAGTTAACAGCAGTACTGATATATAGTAATAAGTGCTATCCTAAAATACCCACACTGTATTTTTCCTGAAGGAGTTGTGACACTGGGGAGAGCATGATATTTCTCTTCATTACTTATGAACAGAAAATTAACATACATTGTTAAAATAAAGACACAGCACACACACACACACACACACACACACACACACACACACACACACACGCACACACACGTACATACACATACACACGCACACGCACACACATACACACTGTTAGCAACAAAGCAATACAGCACTGTTGAAATATCAAGCTGAACATTAAGTAAAAAAAAAACAACATTTTAAAATTTTAGTAGAGACCAACTTTTAACACTGCACTATTATATTAAAAGGACATTGTAGTACATGAAGCTCCAAAATCAGTAAAAAGAAGAGCTTGTTAAGTATCTTTGTGACATCACAGAAGTGCTTAACAAGCTTTTGTTAAGTGCCCATGAGAACTGTAAAGCACTAGTCATATAATAAAACATTAACAGTGCATAGAAGCTACAAGAGAAGAGGGTCAGAAAGCTTGTAAATGCTACATTTGGACTTTTAATTTTACATCGAGAGATACCTTTACCAGTTCCCCAACAATCATATTTGATGGTCACTTTTAGTGTGGAAGCAATGTGTTTTATAACTTTCTAAGTGTTAAAAAAGTACAGTTTTGTACCTACCATAAATGTAGATGTCCGAACAGGATAGCATCTGCAGTCATAACAAATGGGTTGTCCTGTCGTCAGGCAGCCCTTCGGTCGGCCGGATTCCAAAGTCTGGGTCTGGCCTCGGCTGGTGTCGCACTTCACCCGACGTCATCTCTGCTGGTCTTCGGGTATAAAGGCATCAGCCGATGCCATTTTCCTCAGTGTTTCTTGCCCCAGATGCCAGTTGCCCTTTTGGAAAACTAAATTTTGGGTAAATGCCAATGTTTCCAAAAAAAAGGTAGGCAAACACAAAAAATAAGCATGTATGTACATATATACAAACAAATACACCATAAGAGATCCCCAGCTAGCTATTAGGAGGGTAAATACCCTAGGAATACCACAGAGGGAAGGAGGGTGGGTAATCCTGACTGCAGATGCTATCCTGTTCGGACATCTACATTTATGGTAGGTACAAAACTGTACTATGTCCTTCAAGGATGCATCTGCAGTCATAACAAATGGGTAGAATACCATAGCCAAACTAGGGGAGGAGAAAGAAGAATTATGGTGTAGTTAGGATCCCTTGCAATACAGCAGTGGCAAACCCTGCTCGGGATCTAGAGTATAGAGGTAAGTTATAATGCTTGGCAAATGTATGCACGGAGGTCCAAGTAGCCGCCTCAATAATGTCCTTGGTTGCCACTCCTCGTAAGAAAGCTGTGGTAGTGGCTGTAGCCCTTGTAGAGTGAGGTCTTATGTTCTGTGGAATTGGTTTTCCATGGTAGGAGTAACAGAATCTGATGCAATTTCCTATCCACTTGGAAATTGTCTGTTTGGAAATTGCTTTTCCTTCCCTTCCTGTTGCATAGGCCACTAGAAGCTGGTCAGTTTTTCTATTGACCTAGGTTCTGTCCAGGTAGTAGCGCAACTGTCTATGTACATCCAAGGTATGCAGCAGTCTTTCCCCCCTGTTCTGTGGATTGGGAAAGAAGGTAGGTAGGTGGATTGCCTGGTTTAGAGACACTCTGGATACCACCTTAGGCATAAATGTAGGATTAGTTCTCATGGATACTCTATCTTGATGGAAGATTAGGAAGGGTTGTACTGCCATTAAGGCCTGTAGTTCCGAAACCCTTCTTGCTGAAGTAATTGCCAGTAGGAAAGCAGTTTTCCAGGATAGGTGTTGAAGATCTGCTGTTGCTGCTGGTTCAATGGAGGGAGTGTCAATTTTTCTAGCACAAAGTTCAAGTCCCATGCTGGTAATGGTGGTTTCCTAGGAGGTTTTACATTCTTGATTCCTCTGAGGAACTGCCTGAGTAGAGGATGTGAGAAGACAGGGGATCAAGCTGTATTCTGCAGAAATAGCTGATGCATGTATCTTGATGGAGGAATAGGACAGGCCTGTATGGAGAAGCTCTGCCAAATACTCCAGGATGTTGGCAATATCTATCTTTGACACATCTTTTCCTCTTTCAGTGCTCCAAATGACAAACCTTTTCCATTTCCCTGCATAGTTCCTTCTTGTAGAAGGTCTGCGGGCCTCCAGGATAATGTCTTTAACCCTTTGGGATAAATCTGGGTTAGTTGCTGTTATGTAATGTTCCAGGCAGTTAGTTGCAGAGTTTTTAGATTTGGATGCATGATGTTGTAGTCGTTCTGAGTTAACATCAAAGGCATCAGGGGTAGTGTCCACGTTCTCCCCCGTGACATGCTCCTCAGTAATGGATACCAGTGTTGTCTTGGCCAATTTGGAGCTATCAGAATTATCCTTGGACGCTCCTCTTTGATTTTCAGTAGTATCTTGTGCATCAAAGGAAGAGGTGGGAATGCATATGCTGTCAGGCCTTTCCAACTGAAGGATAGAGAGTCCACCTTCCATGCAAGTGGGTGGTATGTCCTTGTGCAGAATTTCTTGAGCTGGTGATTGAGTGGGGATGCGAATAGGTCTATTTGTGGCATTCCCCATTTCTGTGTGATGGCCTTGAAGATGTCTGGGTGTAGCATCCATTCGTGAGCATCCGAGGTAGTTCTGCTTAACATGTCTGCTAGGATGTTTTCTTTTCCCGGTACAAATATTGCCTGTAACTGAATGTTGTAGCTCAGAGCCATATTCCATAGGTCCAGAGTCATTCGCATAGGGGTATGAATGAGTGCCTCCCTGTTTGTTGATGTACCACATGACTGTGGTGTTGTCTGTCCTTATCATCAAATGGCCTTCTTTGAGGAATGGTCTGAAATTCTGGATTGCTAGTTTTACTGCCAGCATTTCTTTTGATTTATGTGCAGGTGCAGTTGATCTGGGGTCCATAATCCTTGTATGCATTTGTCCAGCATGTGGGCCCCCAACCTAGGTCTGAGGCGTCCGTTGTGATGGTTTGGCTTGCTTGAAAGTTGTGGAAGGGCAAGCCTGGGTTTGACTGGCATGCTTGAGCCCACCATAGGAACTCTTGTTTCAGGCATGGGATTAGTGGTATTTCGGTTTCTAAGCTGTGCCTGTGTTGAGACCATAAATTCTTTAGGTACCACTGTAGTTTTCTCATATGCAATCTGGCATGGGGGACCAGGATTATGCATGATGTCATGAAGCCCAAGGCCTGCAGTACTTTCCTTGCTGTTAGTTTGTTCTGCTTTGTTAATGCCAAGAAGTAATGAGGGAGTTGTTCTTGTTTTTCTGCAGTTAGGAATGCATTTGTTTTACTGTGTCCAATTCTGCACCCAAGAATGTTTTTGTTTGGGATGGTATTAGTCTTGACTTTTTTAAATTGACTGTGTATCCCAGGGCTTGTAGTAAGCAAATGACTCTTTGTAAGTCTTTTGTCAGTTTGCTTTTGTTGTCCGCTTGTATCAGGCAGTCGTCCAGGTATGGATAAATTTGGATTCCCTGTAGCCTGCAATGAGCGATTACTGATGCCAGGCATTTTGTGAATACTCTGGGCGCAGTAGATAAGCCAAAGGGCAATGCTGAGAATTGATAATGCTCTGATCCTGCAAGAAATCTGAGGTATCTTCTGCAATTTGGTCGTATGGGGACGTGCAGGTATGCCTCCTTGAGATCTAGAGTTACCAGCCAACACTCCTTGCCCAGCATGGGAAGAAGTTGCTGTAGGGTCAGCATTTTGAATTTTGGGACAATGATGAATGTGTTTAAGGCAGACAGGTCGAGAATAGGTCTCCAACTTTTCTCTTTTCTTGGTACTAGGAAGAGTCTGGAGTAGAATCCTTTGCCCTGTTCTGTTGGTGGTACTCTTTCCACAGCTCTCATCTTTGTTAATTGAGCTATCTGCTTTAGAGCTTCTGTTTTCTTATTTGGAGGTAGGTTTGGCATTCCTCTTTTTACTGGTAAGGTGTAGAAGTGAAACCTGTAGCCTTGGTCTATGGTCTGCAAAATCCACTTGTCTTTTGTGATATAGTGCCAATTTTTTGAAAATAAGGCTAACTTTCCGCCTAAGGGTGCTGCTATTTGTTCCCTGGTAGGCGGTGTCAGAGCCAAGTCACTGTGATTGTCCTGTTGCAGTGGCAGTGGTTGTGTCTGTGCCTCACTGGTTATTGCCTTGCCACTGGCGTCCTCTGTAGGCACCTCCTCTGGATTGATTTCTGCCTCTGAAACGTCTATTCCTGCCTCTCTGAGATTTAGAGGAGTCTGGAAAGGACCAATTTTTGGAAGGCCAGTTCCTGCTAAACCTTGGGGGCTGAACCTGTAAGAAATCTTTAACTGTTTGTACAGATTTTGCCTTCTCTTCCATTTTCTTCATTACTTGCTGAGCAGGAGAACCAAATAGACTGGCCTTATCCATAGGAGCATCTAACAGCTTTGCTTTAACATGATCCGCAAGACCTGTTCTTTCAACCATGCATGCCTTCTTATAACTGTGCCAGTCATGGCTGATCTAAATGAAGCCTCCAGTGCATCATAGCCACATTTTAAAGAATGGTTACTAACCTGCTGAATGTTATTCACCATTTCTAAAACATATTTCTTATCTAAGGAGTCATCAGAGGACAGTTTCTTAGTTAACTGATCAAGCATAAACTCTTGGTATTGGATCATATGAAACTGACAGTTCAAAGCTCTAGCTGAAAGAGTAGCAGAGGTGTAAACTTTTTACCCCATCTCTCTAAGGACCTGGATTCCCTTTCAGAAGGAAGAGGGTTTTGCTGAGGTCGAAGCTACTGCCTTAGGCCCCTGGGAGATAGTCTCAGGATCTGCAAGTGGGGCCTTGTATAGGTGGTGATGAGTGTCCGGTACCCTGTAAAACCTATCTGGTTTGGCAGGGGCTGGAGGTAAAGTATCAGGAGCAGTGCAAACATCATTAAATGCATCATCCACAACAGGCAGAACTGGAGGTATAGCTAAGGGCCTATGTTGCGGTAAGTGTAGAAAGGTCCTAAGCCTTTTTCTTGAATCTGAGAAATCTTGTCCCTGCCATTGGAATTGCTCTCTCATGGCATGTAAGGTTTCCCCAAAGGAAAATTCCTCTGGTGGAGAGGCAGAAGGAATAGATTCTTCAGCATCGGAATCTTCATAAGTAGAAAAAGGAGCCTCTGGATGGTCTGTAATGTCTGAATCATCAGAAGAATCATCTGAGGACACTGGCTCTGGGGGCTCTGCTCTAGGTCTCTTTTCTGGAGGCTGAGAGGCCCTGTCTGGGTGAGATTGGGATCCCCTTATTAAAGAGATGAGATCCTCTGCCAGAGTAAGCATTTGGGAACTGGAACTGGGCCTGTGTGAGGGGGGCTTAACAGGCACTGATTTAGCAGTTTTGGCTGCTTTAGCCCTGGCAAAGGCCTTAATAGACATGGCTGCAGGAGGCCTAGCAGCACCACGTGCTGGGGTAGAGACATTCAAAGGGATGGTGTCTGATAATTCTATAGGAACCACATTAGTAGGCAAAACTTCAGAGGCCGATTCAACTAGGATAGCAGGAGCCTCGGTAGTAGTCATGGATTCGGCTGAAGATTGACCCATTTGCTCGGTTTCGGCCGAAACCGAGACACTCGCGGTTTGCTTAACCGTGGTTTCGGCCGAAACCGCGGACCGCGAGTGTCGGTCTTTTTCTTTGCGTTTTTTAACAATTTGAGAAGTCGGAGGATCCGACGGCATAATGTACGCAAAATCTGAGCCGAAAAACTGTTCAGCAAACTCCGACTGACGCCTAAGCGTTCGTCGGTTGAAGGAAGCACAGGCTAGACAGGCTGCTACGTCGTGGTCTGGGCCTAAACAAGGTAAGCAGTAAGAGTGGAAATCTTTATGAGGTATTTGTTTCCCACAAGTTAAACAGTTATTTACTTTTTCTGATATCGGCTGAGGCAAGAAAGAGTCCCCAACGGGGTACTTAGCTTTTTAGAAGTCTTCGAAGTAGTATTCGGTAGTAGTAATCTCTGGATCTGACCGACCGGCACTTGCGAACAGCTTCTGCTTCGGGCGCCACGCGGCAAGAAAGACTGAGGAAAATGGTGTCGGCTGATGCCTTTATACCCGAAGACCAGCAGAGATGACGTTGGGTGAAGTGTGACACCAGCCGAGGCCAGACCCAGACTTTGGAATCCGGCCGACCGAAGGGCTGCCTGACAACAGGACAACCCATTTGTTATGACTGCAGATGCATCCTTGAAGGACATCTTACTATGTTACTATTACTACAGTGCTTTCATTTCTAACATTTGTAGTACATGGGAAGAGGGAAAGCCCTACACACTATAAATATTTATAAACAGGTCTGTCTGATCATAACATTGTTAGGTGTTCCCTGCATGTCAGGCTTTGCTCTTGAGATGAATTCATTGACATCCTTGTCTCAAACATATCCTCTTTATGACTGCAGATCCCATCATAATCCTGTGTTAGCAATAGGCACTACTGTGCACAAACAAGCCCTTTGCTGACATATCTGATTCAGAAAGAGGGGGAGCCTTTATTTTAACTGTGACATTTTGTATTGGATTTCATAACAATGGCAAATGAAAAAATAGTGCCATTTTAGAGTTCTTAAACACAGTCACATGTTGGCGTTATCACTTTTGACAAACTGCCCAGTATTGTATCATAATTCTAATCTTTGCATAACTGGATTTCATCTCCTACTAACATTTCTCTTCCAAGCAATTTGGCTACTTCTGTTGTGTGATACAAAACTTTCATTATGAATAGTGTCTTTTTACATGCCTGTAATCAATTATCATGACTTAAAACAGTTGGATCTTTGGTGGCAAGTCAAAGCTATACTGAAAAAATGTTCTCCCAGTGCCAGCAGCAGAATCCACTTCTACCTCTGGCTATAACAATGATTGTTGATTATCGCATTTCACAGGATAAACATTCTGCATACATTAAACTTGCAGTTACTAGCCTTTACATTTCACACATATCAACACATACACACACACACACACACACACACACACACACACACACACACACACACACACACACACACACATGCACATATTATACATGAATGCAGAAACGCATACACTTACACAGATAAGGGCACAAATACATACATACATGTACACACACAACCAAATGCACATACATGTACATGGATGTGTATGCACACAGACATGCTCAAAAACATACATGCATGCCTATGTTTATTAGTGTAAGAATAAATGTAGTCTAAAGACTTACAGTCTTTCTTACATTTTATTTTCACAGCTTCTCCTATGTGTGATCAAATAAACCACAGCTTCACTATGGTTCCTTTAGTTTCTCTGGTAACAAGCACAACTTCAATTTGCCCTATTGAAATAGTTCTGTGCTCATATATTCAGTTTTATGCACAATTACTGCACTTTTTTTTGCATTAAAGGAGTATGGAAAGGAATGTATACATTATAGTATAAGCAGATATACACTCACACCCACACACATTGTCTATGAGCCCAACTGTTTTGCTGAATTAAAAAAAAAGTGTGAGATATTCACTGCTAGCGACATAATGCTTTTGTGTGCTGACAAATCCCTAATCCGGGATGTCTGAAGAAGAAGGCCCCAAATGGAGCCGTGATATTTTACATTTTACTTTGTAGTGATGGAAAAATACCATAGGGCAGGATCCCTTCTCTAACACTGTAGCCTATCAGCTCTCTGTCTCTCTCTCGCTCTCTCTCTCTCTCTCCTCTGAATTGGATTGAAAGAGAGAGAGAGAAAGAGGGAGAGAGAGATACAGTGGCAAAGATGGAGACAAAAAAAAATTGCTAGATTATGAGCTATGTTGGTATAAGGCAGGGATTTTCATTCTCACGTATGTTCAAAACGGGGGTGTAAAAAACTAAAAGGAAAGAAACACACACACACACGTGTGTGTGTGTGTGTGTGTGTGTGTGTGTGTGTGTGTGTGTGTGTGTGTGTGTGTGTGTGTGTGCGTGTGTGTTTATATTGTTATCCACCCTGCCTTTCTACTGTTCTATCCCCTCATATGCAGTATGCAATCCACTTTGTTCCCGGAAAAAAAAAAGCCATCATATTGGATTTTGAAGTGATGAATTCTAATCCCATTCCTTTCACATTAAGCAAGAAACTGTTCTAATACAAGTCAAAAATCACTATCATTTGATTCCAAGAGGAAAATGTCATGCATACACAACACATGCAGCTTTTACATCATCAGTCTGCATACTTCCCATACCTCAGCAGCACCTTGATATATTATCTATGAAAATCATGTACAGGAGGAGGCAAAGCATGCCAATGGCAGAGGCCTAAGGCCACCTTGAATGGATTTAATTTAGCACAGTTCTCACTCCACAAATGGATGGTGACACTGGCCTCAGAAACTCCGCAGCTTGTAACATCTCCCTCAGGATATGCAATAATATGCTTTTTCAAAACACATGTAGACAAGAATGGAAACTCCAGTAAGACTTCCAATTTTGATGCATGGTTCTGTTGTTCCATAGCCACATCAGTCAACATTTTAGGGGCTATATAAGTGGATGGAGTTTCCTTTACAGCTCCCTTCACAGACTTTTCTAAGGAAGACTGAGAAGTCTGAGCACCATATAAAGGCAAACACCATCTTCTACTAATATAGGGAACACTGTCCCATTTTGCCAACCCACAAACAATTTCTTCTCTATGTAACAGTGAAGACATACATTTCCATGACCTCTAAAAGCTTATATCACTTTCAACATTGCTGAACATATCACAGCCACTGACATAATATTTTTTCTGGGTACTTTTTGCTCCCATGCCTGTCAGTAATTTAGCCTCCACATTGTAACAATGGAATTACCCTATTACCATATATGGTGATTGCCCTTTCCCAAAATAGTTCTTCAGTGCTACTTAAACTTTCATTCCATCATACGTTCCCCATCTTCATAAATGTAATCCTTCAATCTACAGTGACAAAAAAAATTTCTAAAATAATCAATGTTAGTCCACTTATGTAATTTACTTAATAAATTCTGTCATGTGTATATCAATGTTACATATGTTTTCTCTCTCATTTTAGCAATACCTTTGTTTAGCAATTTTTCCACTGATGTATTTTCGTTGGCTGTTATACTAGCATTGTTTTTTAATTGCTTATTTTTTTTTTTACAATTTTTACGATTCTGTTTGTGGAGCTTTTCTCCCTGGGCCTCTACTGAAAATGGACATGTATCCAGCTAAACTAGCCTGGTCAACAAATGTAAAATAAATAAAAATAAAATAAATAAATAATAAAATTAATAGTTACATTTATATTTTCTGCTGGTTTGTAGTCTCTTCTTGGCATACTAGGAGGTCTTCTACATTCCTTTCTCTTGTCTTGCTCACTAAACCATGTTGCTGATGTTAAGCTCTTAAATATTCCAATTTACCCTCCCAAACCCTGGCTTTGGTGAACAACAAAATCAAGATTTGTATTCTAAGAAAGGAGTATCAGTATAATAGAAGTGGAAACTACTGAGCGACAGTGCATTTGACAATGACCTGCTATCTTGCTGTGTCAGATTTTAAAATGTACTAATTTTAAAAAACAATTTATTTTCCCCTTCTCCCTGTAACCAGTGAATCAAGGTTCTATTAAGAAAGACATACAGACAGCCATTTCAGTAAGTGCCCATGGAGCTTACAATGACATGAAGATAGGAAAACAAAGATCGTATTCAGAATGATTGTTGATAGCGGTGAGGAGGCAGCTGCTGCTACTACTAATTTCTTCAAAATGTATAATCAATGGTAAATGCTACAACTATTAATATCTTAGGATATTTACACATGAGTGATGTCTGCTTATGCAGTATCTCAGTTATAAGGTAATTGCACTGTTTTACTCAGCAGGGCAAGAACTGTAAATTGTTAAAGTACTTGATCTTTGCCTGCAGTTTTGATGCTGTAAGACTTGGTATTTCTCAAGTCACAAGTAATATAAAAATTGAAATTTGTTTGATTAATTTTAAAGAAGACTTCTTAATCCATTGTGTTAGCTGTAAAATGTATAGTAAAACAATAGAAGGTTGAGAAGTGGAAACTAAAATATGTAAGACACATTTGATGGAAAGTCTGAACAAAACTGATTATTTATGAAGACTGAGAAAACCTATCATCAGCACCTTGTGTACCCAAACGATACAATGAAAAAGGAAAGCAAACATGGGGTGGCATTAACTTTCCACTGTATGGCAAAAGTAGCGACATTCAAAAATATGTACAATGCCAAAAAAGATGAGGGTAAGGAAAGCAATACATAGAAAGATGCAAATACAAAAAATGCAATGGTCTTGTATCAGTCCACTGCTTATCAGGCATGAATGACAAGAATTTAAAGAACACTCAGAGAGAGAGAGAGAGCGATAAAACTAAAAGTGCCTCTATCTCTGGGAGAATTGCCTCAGGGAAAAACTAATAGTATTAAGAATGTTGCCATTGGGAATAAGAGCACAAGGAATGTTGTATTACATTTGGATCAAGAAAATGATAGTCATATTAAAAAAAATTGCATAGACATGCAATGGGTAGAGCATTAAAGAAACAACAAATGATTCCCATAATGACTACATGTAAAATCACTGCCCTCCACTTGACTGAGTTGCTCATGAATCCTCCAAATTTTATTACAGGGTACTCCATTGAAGTAAATTAATAACTTAACCTCTAGAAAAATATAGAATGCATAACAGTCATCAGAACATTTGTAATAGAGGAATATTAGTGATGCAATACAAAAATAATTTTTGAGAAAAGGAAAATATATTGCATTGATAGTAGGGGGTAATAATGATGTGGGAGCCATGAGTCATGACAGCTTTTTAGTTGAAGCAGACAACCTTATCTCCTTTACTAGTAATGAGAGTTTCAAATTAATGATTTGCCATATCTTTTCTGTTCTCTGCTTTAACTGAAAAAATGTTTAGAGGGATTTCACTAAAATTTAAAGACAGAATGTCTACAGACTCTAGTAAATGAGAAACCTATTTTGGAAGAAATAGAAGCAAAGCATGACTGCTTTTCAAGGGATAACATCGGTCTCAGTCATCAAAGAAAGGCTGATAAAATGTGTTCAGTCTTTATGAAAAATAAAAGGTATTAGCAAAAAGCCTATAGGTTCTTAAGGGAAATTAAATTATTATGTCCAATGCAAGAAGACTTAACAATTAAGATATTGATTTAGAAGCATGGCATGCTGGGAAATCATTTGATTTTTCTTTTTTTATAACAGAAACATGGATTAGTGACAAGAATATGCTCTTAGCACTGTGTGGACTCAGGTTGTTACAAGTAGAGAAAGGGCAGAAATGGTGGTGGTATATCTTTAGTTTCACATCTTTCTTCCTTTACTGGTGCTCAGTATGAGTGTGACAGTTAACTCATATTTATCTCCATACAAAAGGAATCAGGGAAATATGACAGGACCTTGTTCTACACAATCTCCACCCAGTATTCTGTATTGGAAGAAAAAAATTGATTGGAACTAAAATGAGGTTTAACAATATGTGTGCTGTAATAGCTTGGGATATTAATGTGTCAAGTGTGAACTACGAATTTCCTGTATCAAACAGAAATGTTATAAACAGTGTTATATAGTCTGGTATTGTTTATAAGTATCAACTGACAATAAGAGATCATACAAGAAAGGATAATATGGATACATAACAAGTTTTATTTTATGAGTGTTTGAACCATGGATGTCCAAATTAGCCAACTTGTGTGTAATGTAGATAGCACAGCAACAGATATGACAGAGGAACAAAGTATTTCTCAATTTAGATTCTATCATGCCAATTTTGAGACTACAAAGTTAATGTTATCTGAGTGGAGGTGCCATGGTTTGTTGGTTAATAGAAGTTTAAACGAATTAAAGCTACAGTGATCTATAGTTATAGGACTGCATTTTGCAAGAAGAATGTCTGGTCATTTCCAATGAAGAGGTGCACAAAGCTATTTCAACAATTACATCTAATTCAGCAGTGGGTTCTGATGCGTTAAACATCTCCTTTCTCACTCTTTTTCCTTGTTGACTGACGGGTTGGTGTTATCATTTGAGAAGCATTCATATTTCTACTTCTAATTTTTCCCAAATAGGTATCTTATTACTATGACAAAGCAGTTAAACAGGGCTTGCTCCTGATCTATGGTAAGAAACAATTATGACATTAGTACTTGAAGGAAATAACGTGTTACGTCTTCAGTATCACCATCAAGTGCATTGAGAGAATATTCATTCAGAATGATTCTAGTGAAGAGAAACAAGGTCAAGATATTAATTAACATAGTTTTATGGAAGGACCCTGCTGCTTGGCCATTCTGGTTAGCTAGCTGCATCTGTTAGATTCTTTAAAACTGGAACTAGCAGCAGATGTTATATATTTCGACCCAGCCTGAGCCTTTGATGCTATAGCTTATACAGTGATAATAAAATGAATAATAATAATAATAATTGCTTTAAAAACTAGTAGTAAAATGCTTACACGGCAGAGTCTGTTGGATGAGAATGAGAAACACCTACAGACAAAGGGGTGATAAATGTAGTTCCAAACAGGTCAGTCCTAAACCTAATATTGTTTAGAATCTTTATGTCTGAGGTTCTAACTAGTCCTTATATTTGGGTTAGTAACTTGCTGATGGCTACAAGATAGGGTGTATTATAACTAATAGTGGTGATCAGGCTGCCTTGAAAAAGTATGTGGGAACCCTGCATAAATGGTTGGAGTCTAAAGGTATTTTGCTCAACAAAAAGATATGTAAGGTATTATATCTCAGTATTAAAACAAATGCCAGGCATCAAAGATGATCCAAATCATACAACAGCAGCATACGGGTTGCTTATCAGGAGTGAACTACCCAAGCATTAGTGTCTCTAGTAGTACATTATTCAAACGAATGCTTACCCACAGTAGTTCCTGTAGGATTTCCTTCATTTCTTCTAAACACTTATATTGTAGGCTTTTTATTTTTTTTGCTGCTAAACACTTTGTTTATAGTACCTTGAAATTTGATTATTGTAAATATTACTGAACTGGTATTTTTGTATGCTATATTCATTGGTGTTAAATAAAATTGATAATGTTGCAAGAAAAACTTAGTTACCTATATGCTCTAGATAACAGACTATTACTAAAGGACAACAACAAAGATATTTGGGATTAATAATTGATAATTAGTTATGCTTGGATGAGAACAAAACTCAGTAATTAGGAAAAGCTACATACTGATATTACTAGTAGATAAGACAAAGTGTTAATATCAATATATAAGGCTATTATCAGGCCACATATCAAATCGTGTGCTGCAGCTTGTGTGTACAATATCTGACAATCACAAACACAAAAAGTGAGGAGAATGCAAAGGGTCAATTATAAAAACTTCTCCAAAGCTGATTACAACCTCTTGAGGGAATGTATAAACAGCTTCACAGCCCACTCACCCTCCATAGGAACTGGCATAAATGTCCAAACCTAAAACAAAGTACTATATGAGCATTTATATAGCTGCATAGAATCAGGAATACCTGACAGGACAAAATCACCTCCTCAGTGAAGAGTAAACCTGTCTGGTGAGCATCTACAATAAATAAACTCTATAGCAAAAGGAAATATTGCTGTCCAGGACCAAGAAGGAGCAGGTGCCTAATTGGAAGCAATCTCTCCTTAGCCTGAACAAGCAAATAAGAGCACTAGTGAAATCCTCCAAAGTAAACTTTGAATCCAAACTGGCCACACCTACTAAAGACAATCATAAGGCCTTCTTCACATATGTCTGCAGTCTCAAAGGCACCACTCAGATCTGCTCAGAACTGGTGGTCAAGCGGACGATATACACACATGCTGTAGATATAGCCAACCTGCTGTCAGACAGGTTCAGTGAAAACTCCACTCCTCTGTCCCTCCATCAGTAAATCAGGACATCCCCAGCACCTGTTCCCCTCCCTTTATCTCTAGAGAACAAGTCATCACTCTCCTCTCAAAGGCAAAAAATGCAGCCTTAATGGGACCCAATAACATCCCAGGCTGCATCCTACATGAATTCAGGCAGGAACATGCAGCACCATAAGGCACCCTGTTTAACCAAAGCCTGAGTACTGGTTTCATCCCAGCTAAGTGGAGGACAGCCGCTGTCATCCCTTTGCACAAAGGTGGAGCATCCACCGATCCAGGAAATTATAGACCCATCAGCCTAACTAGCCTGATCTGCAAGGCCATGGAATGGATTATCATGGACCTCATTAATAAGGACATTGGCAACCTCCAAAAACTTGATCCCACACAGTTTGGTTTCATCAAGAGGAGGTCATGTCTGTTAAATTTGTTCAACTTCTTTGAGACAGTCACCAAAGCTACAGGTGAGGGTGAAGACGGTGCACGCCGCCTACATTGACCTAGCCAAAGCCTTCGATACTGTTCCCCACTCAGGTACAATAGATAAACTCTCTCAATTAGGCATCAATTTATATATCACCAAATGGGCAGCATACTGGATCACTGATAGAACCCACGTAGTCAAAACAGGAGAAGCCACCTCAAGCAGTAAACCTGTAGCAAGTGGCATATTTCAGGGATCGGTCTTGGGGTCTCTGTTTTTGGGACATACTTTTCTGAGGTGCTGACCAAAACCAGTAGGCTCTGGCTGACCAGATTTGTAAATGACTGCAAGCTGGGCACTGTTGTCAATTCCCCTAGTGATGTGGACATCCTCCAAGATGGTGTCAGACAAATGACTGTTGCCAGAAACATGGGCTCAAACTGAATGCCAAAAAATGCATCATCATTCACTTTGGGAAAAGTGACATCTTGACAAATTACACTATCGCATTAATAATAAGGTCCTAAGCACGCAATCAGTCATGAGAGACTTGGCCACCCAGGTTGATAACAAACTGACTTTTGACCACCATATTGCCTCCATTGTATGGAATGCTTTCTACATGGCCAACCTCATTAGGAAGGGTATCTCATCCAGGAACAAGGAGGTCATAACACCCCTGCATTCTTCCCTTATAAGACCCATTACTGAGTACAATGCCCCTTTCAGCATGTACCTCACAAAGCACATACAGCAGTTCTAGAGACCACAGAGGTTCCTCACCAGGAGATTCCAGGGTCTCAAACATCTACCCTACACAGACAGGTTAAAAGCCCTGTCCCTCTACACAATCTCATACAAACTACTCAGAGGTAACATCTCTCTGGCATACAAAGCAATTTCAGACCCTGCCTTGATGGGACTGCTGCATATCTGCAAGACAAGCACCACCTGAGTAACCCACACACATTACCTCAATCTAGTCTGTGACATCAATAGGACTTGTTGGTAGGACAGATTTGTGTTCCAGAGACTCCCCCTTCTGTAGAATAGAGTCCCTCTCCACAGCAAGCAGAGCTTCTCATTAACCCTTTTAAAGTGCAACCTAGATAACTGGATGGTGAACAGAAAATACACCCCTGGGATTCCACCTGTGTCCCTGCTGGACAGTGGCATAGGGTGCTGACTTGTTGGAACATGGGCTAAATTCTTGGCTAGGCTTGTAAGGGCCTCATTGCCAATTGCATAGTAGCTTCCTATGATCTTATATAATTGCAAATACAATACCTTAGATATAAGTTTGTTCAATTGTCTCAGTTTTCAACAAGCTTTAGGATGATTAGAAAGAATCTGATAATAATTTACAGATGCTTGTAAATGAAATCACAACTTAACTGTCTGGACGGAATTTCCATAGCATTTCTTCTTTTAGGAATAACCATGCACTGACAGCCTTACTGACTTGTAATTCAAGTCTAAAAATGATTTCTTTCTTTTAAATATTAGGAATTTGTTACTTTTAAATATTAGGAAAGCAGAGAGTTTGGTTAGTTTCAAGAATACTTGATTTGATGATACAGTATAATCTTGAAACTTATATGTTAGCAAATTCTTTAATAACAGTTACTTGCACTGACCACTGAGAAAGATAACACATCAAAACTGTATATGTAATATCATTAGCTGGCCTTCCAAGGCAGGGGTCTCAGACCCTTCTTCATTACTATCCTTCAGTTTCTCATCAGCAAATAAGGTGATTACAAACATTAAGTTGCAGAAGTGACAATCAGATCTCACACTTTACCTACTACAGATAGTCCTTATCCTCACTTTACCTCATGTATCCCCCTTTTTCTTCATTCCTTTAAAGCTTTTGTTTACTTGGGAGCCCTTCATTTTCATGCTTGCATTTTATAAATGATGCTTCCCTGATAATTACCTGCGTGCCCTTTCAAATCTGACATCATATCGCTTTCTGAGTTTTTAAAGCATGTTATGCCATCTGACAGTTAGCATAGAATGATACCCTTTCACAAACATAATTATGAAATTTAGTCATCTAATGTTAACAGTCATTTCCAACATTGCCAGTTTCCCTTTACTATCAGTACTCTCTATTCCTTCTTCTCCTGTGTCACTCACTTACTGTTCTTGACTGCTAATATTATACTGAAAGTTTAGAAATATCCAGAAAACAAACTGTTTTTTTTTCTAAAAGAAAAGTTGCATTTATATCCTTGTAGAATGGTGTCTATTTATTATACTCTTAAATGACTTTTGCAAACATGTAAGCTTATGTTTCTCTGAGATAACAGGAATTATAAGAAAAAACACATATACATTTAAATAACTGCTCAAGTACAGATTGTCCTAGAGTCACATGGAGACTACACTGGCTACTGACAATTGCACAGCAAGGCAGGTGTACAAATATTTTTTTGAATGCTAGGGAAAGCATAGAGTGAAATGTCTACACTCGGAAAATCTGCTATCACTTTCCGAAAACAATGTATCTAAATAATATTTTAAGTGTCAATTTCACAATTTTATTTTTATGTTGAATCATTATTTAATTTGAAATAGTTTAGAAATGACACAGAAGTTAAGTCATTAACAATGGTATTATACTCTTTACATTACTATAATGAACCCTCCCTTATCTGCAGATCTAATGCATTTAGATGTTTTCGTTTGCAGAGTGCTCAAAGCTTCCATTCTTCTTCTTCATTGAAACTATCTTTGGCCATAACACTAACCTTTTCTGCTATGACAAATTCTCATCAACAAGTGTCCTCAAAACATATGTTTTACAAGCTGGATGAAATGGAAGTTACTCTTGCATTTTATGCATTAATAAATGCATAATGTTTTGCCTGTCAGTTACTAAATCTATATACCTGTCTGAAAAAGAAATCTGTTACTTGGGGAGTTATAAAATGCAAACCTTTGTATAATACAATTTGTTCAACACAAAATAAAGAGCAAAAAGGAATCTGATTCGGACAATGTTATCCATGTTTGGTGATTGGCCTCTAACCTCTGTCTTTGAAGGGCCTTTTGCTAGTGTGTTATCCCTCTGTACATATGATTTTTATTTGTTTAAATGCAATGAGGTTAACGTTCAATGCATTTCTGAGTGGCTGTTGAAGAGCAAGTATCATGGCAATTATCTGAACCCGAAGTATTAGAGTAAGTGACTTTATCCATTAGAGTATAAATTCCTCATGGATTATAAAAAAAAAAATCTGATTTTTTTCTCAAAGTCTTTTGTGCCTCTCTTAGAGATGCATACTTCAGACATTTGTATCTGTTCAGGTTTTTTTTCCCAAAGTTAATTGAAAATGTACATTGAAGGCTTGATAATCTTTATGATCTTTGAAATTCATACAAAATTGTCTTCTGGTATAATAGCATCAGTCTCCATGTCCACAGTTTAGCTCTTCTGCCTTCAAAAAAATTAAACAATGTGATAGAAATCTCCAACAAATAATCCAAAACAAGCAATTAAAAAACCATTACATTCATCATAAAACACAGTAAATTTAATCAGCCTTAACTCCCTGGGAACTTAGTATATATTTTTAGGTGATACTGTTCCAGTACACACTATGACTTTTAAATTTAACAGATTTATAAACTGTAAACACACACACGTGCACACACACACACACACACACACACACACACACACACACACACACACACACACACACACACACACACACACACAAAACATAAAATATCTGGAGGTCTGGAGTATAATACATGTAATGTCTTTTATTGTGTTAAGTAACAAAAACTCAAGTAATAAACTAAATTTTTTAGTCCCATTATATCAGATATTTCATGTATTACACAAATTAAGCCCCATGTATTCCATTTATCTATTTTTTTCTGTTCTACTTTTATTTTTAAGCTTCAATTACTGTTTTCCAACCATTTCCTTTATATGTAGTACTTGGTAGATTGCCTATTGAATTTGATTGTATGTAGGTTAGGTATTTTGAGTTAAACACATTTCCAGTACATGTCTTTTTCTATCCTTCAGAGGTACATTTCTGATTGTAATACTTTTATGTCTAATAACAACATTTTAATTATTATTAAATATTATCATTTTAATTATAGTGTAATTATAGAGTAGACTAGTTTTGTAATTTATCATTTAGGTTAAAATCGTTATTGAGGTTTGTCAGTGTTGTGTCTTATTGTGTTGTTTGGCAGTAACAGTAAGTACAGATTTACTCATGCTAACTAATGATCTGAAGTAGGGACTTCATTTGTCAGCAACCTTCAACTTCTATCATAGCATAGATCCCTGCCTACCCTGACTGACCTCAGATCTAGTTTGCCGCTCTTCAAGCAACAGCTAGATTCCAGAGCTCTTGGCGTTTTTGTGAGAAAAAAGTTTTCTTTCTTCTTTTCTGATTGAGGGATTGTGTGTGCGTGGTAGATTTATCCTTAACGCTAAACTTATTATTATTTTAGCATCTCAGCTTAAATTTTAATTTAAAATATTCCTCCCTGGTCCCTCCCCGCTGCCGTGTGTGTGTGTGACTTGAGTCTTAGGGGCCTAGTGAGTGTGCTTTTTTTTTAGTAATGTCGGGCCCCCCTAAGTTTTTTTTTTGACAATGTGTGTGTGTGGTCACAAGCTTTCACTGGCTGATGGTCATACTCAGTGCATTAGGTGCCTTGGGGTTGAACACCTCTCTTCGGGTTGCACGATTTGCGTGGCGTTCAACCCCAGGGCACTTAAGGATCGGAGGTCAAAGCTGGTTCTGGCGGGCCTTTTACCCCCAGACTCTGCTTCGGCCTCCAGTACTTCGGTGACCGCTACCCCCCCGGTAGCAGTCACTCCTGCCTCCCTTCCTCTGACTGGGATTCAACCTCCCACTTCGGCTCTGGAGGATAGGGAGTCCAGGAAAGAGAAGCGGAGGGAGAAGCACCTTAAGCGGCGGGCCGAGGACTCTTCATCGGCCCAGCCCGCCAAGAGGGCTTCTCCATCCAGGTCTTCTCGGTCTCCTCCTCCTCGGATCCGAGCCCCTTGTTTCTCCCCGGGACCCGAGGAGGAGGTGACCCGGTCCCCGTCGAGGTCATCGAGGCGGCACTCCAGGTCTGCCTCGGTGGCCTCTTCGAGGTCCACTTTTAGCATGTCAGATGTGGACATGGACTGGATGATGAGGAGATTCATCCAGGCCCAGATGCAGATGGGAGTGCTCTTGCCTCCCCCCCTCAGGGGGGGAGCTCGACCCCTTTTTTCGCCCCTATTGCTCCTTCTCCGACCCGCATTCTGGGTTCGGAGCGCTCGGAGCCAAGCCACGTTGGATCCAGGGGTGGGTCGGAGCTGACCGTGCTGGGCCCGTCAGCTCCGACGACTCCCTCGAGTTTGTCTGATCCGACCTCTCAGAGCCATAGGCCGAGCTTCGGATCCGAGGGATTTGGTGTGCTTTCGGCTCCGTCCCGGTCGGAGCACACTGGTCCCGTGGATCCGACGTTCTCGGCTCCGGGTCCGATCCCGCCGGATCCGAGTGGGAGTCGGATCTCGGATCCGTCGAGGCGGCTCCCCTCGGCTTCGCTGCGGTGGAGAGGGCACTGTCGAGTGCTTCCAGACCTCTGGTCCTGGCCTCGGCTTCCTCCCGCACTCCTTCTCATCTGGTCCTGGCTCCCCTCATCCGGCCCTCGGGGCAGCCTGCCTCAGCGCCTCTAGGAGTTCCAATGGAACAAGATACAGTCCGTGAGGACTCCTCGGACAGCCCCCCGAGGAGATTCCTCACAAGGCAAAGTGCAAGAGGAGGCACATAGACTCCCCTGAGAGTCTCACCGAAGATACGGACTTAGATGAAGGGGAAGGCTCCCCTACGTCACCCACCGAGGATGTCTCCTTCGGAGACATTATGGAAATGCTCAAAATCAGGGGTGGGTGGTCTGCCCCCAAGGCTTCCTCTGATGAGTCCATATTCCTTGAGGCGTTTGAGGCAGGACCATCTACCTCTTGGGTGTCCCCTCCACCCGACCCCCTGGTGGATCTCATATCCACTAGGGCTTGAAAGGAACCGGACACCATAGAGCCAATCCCCAAGCGCCCGGACAAAATTTTGAGCCCCCCTGCAGAGAGATCACACTGTAGCAGAGGTCCCCCTGTGGATGCCATGTTGGTGGCTGCAGCCACCAAGAAAGAGTTGGCTCAGGAGAGCCCCACGTTTCATCCTCCGAGCAAGGAGTCTCGCGCGATGGACCATCTTGGGAAGCGGGCCTTCAGTTCAGCGGCCTTCTCTATGAGGGCCTTGAACTACATGGCACACGTTATTCGGATGCAGTGGGATCTAATTAAGGAATACGCTGCTTCTCCCCCAGGGTCCATGTCAGAGGGAGACAAGGATCTGTACTCCTCCTGAATGGCCACCCTCCACTCTATCTCTAACACCTCTATGCGGCTGTTGTCTCATGCTACAGAGGGAGCCACTAGAGCAGGCGGAGTCAGGCTTGTCATGAGGAGACAGGCCTGGCTCTGTCACTGTGACTTCTCGGAACCCTTTAAGGCGTCATTCACGAATGCCCCTTTTGATGGTTCTGCACTGTTTGGCAAAACCGTTCGCGACACTCTTGTCCAGAGAGAGAGAAAGATGGGAAGACCTTGTCTGCTGTTGGAGTCTGCTTCTCTGCGCCCCAGAGGTCCTTTTCCAAGAACCGAAATGGTCAGAAGAAGATGTGGTTCCGAAAATCGCATCAATCCCAGTCTGCTCAGGACAACCAGTCCTCTCATGGCAGAGGAGGACAGGGAGGATGCTGCCCCAGAGGCAGAGGGGGTCCCAGGAATTTTGGGTCCAGAGAACCATTCTCTGAGAGGCCCACGCAGAACCCCTGAGGGGTTACCTGGCTGCTCCACTCTGGAGGCAGTCGGTGGGGCATTTTTCGAGGCACCTAGCAATGTGGGAGTCCTTAACAATGGATCGCTGGGTGCTTCGTATTATATCCAGAGGTTACCAAATTCCCTTTATCGTAACCCCCAGAATCAGAGGCCTCCCCAACATACCACCCAGTCAGGGGGAGGCGGCTGCTGCAGAAATTCAGCAGCTTCTCCAAAAAAGAGCCATCCAGCCCATCCCCCCCAGATCAAGTTGGATCTGGGTTTTACTCCAGGTTCTTTCTGGTGCCAAAAAAGCCTGGGGACTTGAGGTCCATCCTCGATCTCTCTCTCCTAAACCTGGCAGTACCCAAAGAAAAGTTCCAAATGGTCATGTTGCAATCTGTCCTCCCCTTATTGCGGGAGGATGACTGGATGTGCTCCATAGACCTCAAGGATGCGTACTATCACATTCTAGTGTACAGGCATTCCAGGAGGTTTCTCCGCTTCCGGCTGGGAGCCAGTCACTTTCAATTCAGGGTCCTCCCCTTTCAGCCTCACCTCAGCCCCCAGGGTGTTCACCAAGGTCCTAACGATAATAGCGGCCCACCTGAGACTCCAGGGAATTCAGGTCTTTCCATACCTGGACGACTGGCTCCTTACGGCCCCAACAAGGCATCTACTTTGTTCATGCAGGGATTATTTCCTCAGTCTGGCTCCACTATTAGGATTAACCATCAACATGACCAAATCCTCTCTTATCCCTACACAGGTGTTGGATTTTATAGGGGTGAGACTGGATTCCAGACAGATGCTTGCGTTCTTGACTCCAGATCGGCTTCGGAACCTAATGTTGCATGTGCAGGCCATCCTTCAACTGCAAACTCCTTCGGCGGAATTGGTCCTGAGGGCCCTAGGATCTATGACGGCTGCAATCCCTCTGCTGCCATTGGCCCGGTTGAACATGAGGGTCCTGCAGTGGACCCTCCAGGTACATTGGTCCCTGTCTCGCAACCCCCTGTCTCACTCCATTTCCTTAAGCAAGGTTTGCAGAAGGTTGCTTGTGTGGTGGCTCCAGTCTCCCAATCTCCACACGGGACGTCCCTTCTCACTACCACCACCAGTCGACACAGTGACCACGGACGCTTCTCGCCTGGGGTGGGGGGGCATTTTTCAGGCAGGACAGTCCAAGGCATGTGGAACGACGTAGAGACCTCTTTGCATATCAACATCCTAGAGATGAGGGCGGTGCTTTTGATGTTGCAGGCACTACACAACTCTCTTCCAGTAGGGACGATTGCAGTACAGACAGACAACATGTCAGTCGCCTGGTACATCAACAAACAGGGGGGAACTAGGTCTTACCCCCTTTGCCACGAGGCCATGAGAGTGTGGGAATGGGCGATTTCCACCAACCGCTTTCTCATAGCAATGCACATTCCGGGACGGTCCAACATTCTAGCGAACAGGCTCAGTCATACTATCCTGACTCCTTACGAATTGTCTCTCAACCATCGAGTTGCAGAGCAAGTATTTGCCCGATGGGGGCAACCTTGTTGCGATCTTTTTGCCTCTCCTTCAAACACCAAATGCAACGATTACTTCGCTCTGATCCCCCCTCCAGGGGAGTCCCCAAGAGACTCTCTAGTTCATGCTTAGCCTCCCGGTCTGCTTTATGCTTACCTTCCTCTTTCCCTGATGTTGAAATTATTACAGAAAGCCAGGCAGTTGGGGAGCAAGATGATCCTCATTGCCCCATTCTGGCCTCGTCAGACATGGTTCCCTTACCTATGGTCTCACCTAGTGTATCCACCATAGATTCTGGATCCCCTCCCGGATCTCATTTCTCACCCTCTCGATCTTCCGACTCCGAACCTGGTCAACCTCAAGCTGACAGCTTGGTTGCTCCAGTTCCACTCCTCATAAGGACTCCTGGGATCTCATCACCTGTCAAAGCCATTCTTGTAGTAGCACACAAGCCTTCCACCAGGAAGGTTTATTGAAGTAAGTGGAAATGCTTCACCATTTGGGCAGAACACCGTTGTTTAGACCCTTTTACAGCCGTGATAGCGACGGTTCTAGATTTTCTAACCTCTCTCTTTCAACAGGGGGCTAGTTCTTCCACAGTCAAGGTACAACTTGCAGCAATCTAATACTATCACGTGGGGCAAGAGTCTGGCCCTCTTATCACTTCCAAACTGTATAAGACCTTCCTCAAGGGTACCTTCCTCCTTAGGCCTCCAGTCAAAGAGGTGGTACCTCCATGGGATTTATCCTTAGTCTTACAGGCCTTGACTGGTCCCCCCTTCGAACTGGTGGCACGGTTGATCTCAAATTTCTCTCTTGGAAGACAGCCTTTTTGGTGGCCATAACTTCAGCCAAAAGAGTGTCGGAATTGCAAGCTCTTTGTGTCAAACCACCATATCTGGTCTTTCACCTGGATAGGGTTTACCTCAGGATCAATCCATCCTTTCTACCTAAGGTATCTTCAGAAGCGAACATCAATCAATCTATCAATCTTCCAGTGTTTTTCCCCAACTTTCAAAACAAAGGAGAGTACAAGCTGCATTCCTTAGACGTACACAGACAACTACGTTTTTATATTCATAGAACTGCTGATCATAGGCAATATGATCAGTTGTTTATCTCCTTTGCCAAAAGTAATTTTGGAAAGCCAGTTTCTAAAGTTTCTCCCTCTCGATGGATCTCGAGTTGTATTCTTTTAGCATATTAGAGCTCGGGAAGGCCTGCACCTCAAGTAGTCCATGCTCATTCTACTAGGGCCATTGCCACATCTGCGGCCTTTCAAGCTAGGGTTCCACTGGATGACATTTGTTCCACAGCCACTTGGGCTTCATCTCACACCTTTATCAGCCACTATAAAATAGATGTTGTCTCCCGAGGTAGGGCGTCCTTTGGCTCTGCGGTGCTCCGGAATATCCTTCCATGAAGGCCACCCAAGATTTAGGTAGCTGGGGACTCTGTCCCAAAGGTTGCTGACAAATGAAGTCCCTACTTCAGATTAAGAAGTTATGTACTCACCATAACGTTCCATCTGAGTAGGTATCTTCATTTGTCTGCAACCATTACCCCCCTTCTTCTCCCTGACCAAAATGATCGTTCTTGTGGTTATTAGCATATGTTCCCTTTGGGACACTTTTATCAGCTGTGCTATGGGGCAAACTTGATCTGAGGTCAGTCAGGGTAGGCAGGGGATTATGGGTAAGGGGAGGAGCTAGGAGCTCGGATCTATGCTATGATAGAAGTTGCCGGCTCGGATCCGAGATCGGATCCGTATCCCAAAGGTTGAAGACAAATGAAGATACCTACTCAGATGGAACGTTATGGTGAGTACATAACTTCTTATTCTATTTCATTTTCTGTTTATTTTAGCTTATTTTATTTTAATAGATAAAGATTTAATTTATAGGATATAATTTGTGTATATACTTCTGTTTACAGGGGTTCTATGTGTAAATAGATACATACGTACATACATGCATGCATACATATATACATACATACATATTGTGAGGATAACGTGAAGTTTCCTTTTTTTCTTTTAGGGTGAAGGGGTGACATCACAGTGACTGATGACATGGTAAGCAATTGGAGTTGCAGTAAAATTGCTTGTAAAATCTGAAAGGCATGTACTTTTGTGATGAAAAAATTTTTGTAGGAAACATAAATATACAAATAAACACCCATAATGTATGCACGTGTGTGTGTGTGTGTGTGTGTGTGTGTGTGTGTGTGTGTGTGTGTGTGTGTGTGTGTGTTCAGTAGTTGTTATACGCATACCTAATTCTTTTATATTTTTGAATATAAAATACTTCTTTTAACATTTCCAACAGCAATCTGCCTTCCATCGACAGAATTAGACAAAGGAAATATTTTACATCAAAAACACAATAAAAGTTATATTTATACTTTTACTTAAACCTAGCAGATATCACAGTTATACCTTCCAGAGTGTATGTTACAGGGAAATAATAGCTGTTTTTCAGGGTGAGCAGCCCCAACACAACCAGAGTTGGTCTGTTATTTCTTTGTAACAGGTTCTACTATGAATCATCAACTATCACAAACCTGATGATTTACAATGCTGAAAAATATTGGCCATAACACAGAAGAATAAAGCATTTAACTTTAATTATTTCTAGCTGCAGGCAAGTCGCCCTACATCCTACCTACACCCCACAAACTTATAAATACCAATTCCACAGAGTTACCACCTCAAAGAAGGGAGGAATTTCCAAAAAAAAAAAAAAAAAAAAAGAAGCACACTAGCAACAGTGATCGTCACTCCAGAAATGATTTCCTATATAAAACAATGATTGTCACTCCATGTCTTGATGTTTTTTTTTTTTTTGCATGTAAATGTAGCTCAAGGAATTTCACATCAACTGACTGTAGAGGAACCCTTTGTGAGTCCTACCCTGTCAGCCATTATTGTTTGCTTAACCTTCAACACATTACTGATGTACTGCAAAATATCTTTTGATATTATTAAAATGCTTTAAAATGACCTCTGAACTAGAATAAAAGCCACCTACAAGGCCACCTATTCATACAATCTTATGAAAATGAAATAAATCCATATGGATTGGACAACTCAGGCAAATAACATCATTACCAAAAGGTTTTTGGAAACAAATATTTCCAACTAAACAAAATTAGGTTGCCCATTCTGTGTGATACATAACATATCTTTCAGTCTAGGTTTGGGGAACTACATTTCAAAAAAAAAAAAATATCTTTAAATTTGCAATACAAAATAAAAAAAATATGATATGCAATCTCAGTGAATCATTTTAGACAGTATTTAAAGAAAATACTTAATTTTTTCACAATTAATCACCACTTTTTTCTAAACCTTAAAAGCAATTGCCACAAAAAAGAAATAAAAGCAGTTCAGAAAAAATCATTTGGTTTGCATTGCAACATTCATACCTCACAACTTGGCTGATTCAAAAAATAAATCTTTGTCAGTATTCTGCAATAAGCTTCTAAAATCATTTTTGTTTCTTTCCTGCCTTTCCTCCACTAGTACTTAGCACATTTGGTTAGTAAAACACAAGTTTCCTCCATATTTTAATTTGTTGGCACTCCCGAAACTATTTTTTTTTTGCTATGTGTGGAGACTTTATGGATGTTATTCATGCCATCACAGTGGGACTTGGAAATGCAACAAAATTAACTGTTCATTCTCTTTTGAATATCAACAGGCTAACTTTATTATATTTTGTGATGCTTTGAAAAATGTACATTTGTAACATGTCTGTTTTGTCACTGTTATTTGTTCTGTTAAGAGAATTATTAGGTGGCATGTTGGGTCTGGTCACATTGTTGATTTGTTGTTATGGCATCTACTACACACTGGGGCACTAAATCAGAAATGAAAGAGTGGTAATTTCTCATTAAAAGATTCAAGGCATCCTGCACATTCTATAAAAAAAAAGTATTTTTATAACCTTCTTTGCACTTTTAAACTGTTTGCAACTGTGTTGCCACCTACTTTAAATTGTTTATATTGTTTATGACTATGTTTTCTGCACCACCTATTTACAAGTACTTGAACAATTTATAGCATAGGCTATATTCAGACTTGCTGAATCTATACTGTTTGGCATTTTCTGAGCACTAAAGCCAGACATCCTACATTAAGAGGATCCTCTTGCACCATTGCGGCAGAAGACTGTAGTCAAGGACACATCTGAGTTAGGGATTGTTGGAACAAGGCTTGATTTTGGGCTTCATATTGGTTGGATTGTTTGAAAACTGTTTTACTTAGCTAATATTTAAACACAGCATTTGTGCGCAGCTATGTGCTGTGCAATGGGGGTTAACACTGTCGTATACAGATGCAAGCACTTAAAAAGTCACATTTTCCCTAGATAAATGCTTGGAAACCCTCCTAAGCTTCCTTGCTTCTCGGCATGCAACACTGTTGTGCACAGCTGCCCAGAGAGCAACCTAGCTGCACTTTTTGAGGTGCAGGCACAGGTTTCTACTCCTAAACCTCCCCTAGATTAGCTGACTTTACTAGTTCTACAACAGAACCTAATCCATCTAGCCTACCCTCCACCACTTATTACAGAATATGTCATTTTCCCACCTTTTCTCCAGCTGGCCTGCTTGACATGGGCATCCTGAGGAAATGAAGCAATTGCCTCATGTATACAGACAACCTACTACTCCTGAAACATGCAAATACAATATGTGAGAGATGTATCTATACTATGAATCTGGAATCAATGCTCTCTCTCTCTCTCTCTCTCTCTCTCTCTCTCATGTAAAAACAAACCAAATACCAAGCATTTTGTCAACCCTTACTCCACCTCCCACACATACCAAGCACACAACACATAAACCCACATATGTGGAAGTACTCACTAGAAATATGCCAAAAGAATAAAGACCTCCCAAGCGCAAACCGTCTGCACACAATATGGTCCCAACAGCACCCACTACACATAATAACACACGCATCAGTGTCTCACCAAATAAGCCCCTAAGGTAAAACATATCTAAACCACAACAATAATAAAAACCCAAAGCAATTCTGGAAATCAATCAGCTCACTTCCCCATACATAATCCCTGTCCTGACCCTAATAAATCTGTCCTGGAACTAGGCTCTGAATTCAACTCTTTTTTCATAGAAACCATTTCTGACCTTACCAAATCTTTTCCTAACTTTAACCCAACTGCCTTTCACACCCCCCCTCAAACACACCTAACAACTCTCCACTTCTGTTCGAGCTCAAACCTGTCTCCACTAACTCTATAAAAAAACTCCTATCCAAACTTAAGCCACGCTCCAGTGCTCCTGACAATATTCCCTCCTCCTACCTAAAATATGCTGTAGATGGTATTGCTCTCCCAATCAGCATCATTATAAACAAATCCATAAATGAATCTTACGTCCCCAAACTCAGGCACTCAGCCTATATCCCCCTCTCCACAAAGGAGGCAAAAATACCAGTGTCTCTATTTTCCGCCCTATTGCTTTGCTCTCTCCAATCTCCAAAATACTCGAAAAGTGCATCCACAGCCAACTTATGCCATTTCTGACCCAAAACAATCTGCTCACACATACACAGCATGGTTTCCACCCAGACCACAGCACTATAACCGCTCTTCTTACTTTCCTTGAAACTGTCAATCAAGCCCGAGATTCAGGACACCTCTTGTTTGCCGCTTTCCAGCATGACGGGTCTGGACTTGGCTGAGCTACCTACTTTCTTTAGTCAAGAAAAATTTTTTTTTTTGTAAAAATTTTAAAAAAGCTGTTTAACTGCTTTTGTTGTTGTTGTTGTTGTTAATGTATTTTTTTTTTATATTTGTTTTTGTTTGTGTTTGTTTGTTAGTTTAGTTTAAGTTTTAGAATTAAGTTAGAGGGCCCTCCCCTAACCTTAAGAGGCCTAGAGAGTGGGCCTAGCTAAGCGTTTAAGTTTAGTTAGTTCTAAGTTGTCTGCTAACTAACTTTTTTTTTTCTTGTAGTGTTTGTTGTTTGTTTTTAGAACCACCATGTCTAAAGAACATAGACCATCCGGTTTAAAAAAATGTAATTAAATGTAATTACAAAATTATAACAGATGACCATTCCTTGTGTTTTTATTTGTTTAGTTCCAAGCATCTCTCAGAGTCCTGTAGCATTTTGCCCCTTTCCCTCTCGGTCCTCCAAGAGAAAAATAAAAATATTATGAATCTTGGAAGCCTTCCTTTCCTTTTCCTATCTTGAGGAAGCTCTTCTTCTTCTTCTTCTTCACCAGGAAGAAAAGACCAGCCGCCGGAATCGCAGCAAAAATCGGCGGCAAAAAGTCTTGGCAGGCTTCTCCGTCGGCTCCACAGGCTTCCTCGCGAGGGCGGGTTCGACTCGATGTCCTCAGCCTCGACTCCTGCTCGAGAGGTCGAGCCTCGGCGTCGGCGCGTGTCCATCACCTTCATCCGCTCCACTGCCTCCCGCCGCCCATCACTTCACTCCCTTTGACCCCACGCCGGCCGAGTGCGGGTCCCGTCGAGGAACAATTGCTCCCCTCGATTCGATAACTCTTCACCGATCTGGGTCGGGGTCCCCCGTCCCCCCGAACTGGTCGACTTCGGAGGAAGTGGTCTGCCGGACGTCGGGTCTCTTCTCAATTAGGAGGATTCAGGATGTGCTTACTTAGAGGGGTGCTTCAGTGAGCTCTCTTCGTTGTCTCCGGTCAGTTGATCTCTCTCTCAGCCCAGCCTCTTCTGCCATGATCTCCCATCCCTCCTCCAGCCATCCTCCTCCTGGAGCCGATTGTTGGAGTTGAGACGGGTGGAGTGGGTGGGTGTGGTTGACCTTGGGTTCGTTTCTCCCACTCGACAGGTTACCCTCGGCTGTCCTGGGGTGTTGGCGGGCCTCTGTCGTCTTGGCTGGATTTGGGCCTGATGATTTCGACTCCTCGCGCCTCTGCCCAGGCGCTTGCTCCAGGGCAGGGCTGGGGGACTGGGGTCTCAGGGCTGGACTCCATTTCGGACTATCCTGCCTTGGCCCAATCCTGTGTGCCTCGGACCACGTGCTTTGGCCAAACCTTGGCTTCACTTCTGGACCTTTCTGGGCATGGAGACTGGCACCTCTGGAGCCCCCTGTCTTAATCCCTGGCCATACTGAGGCGGAGCCTCCCTGGGAGTCCCCCTTTTCCTGGAGTCCCTCTGACACACTTCAGAAGGGAACTCCACAGAAAGAAACAGTGTAAGAGATGACACGCCGACCAGCCTGACTCGACCTCGATGATCCCTCAGGGAGATGACAACCGGGCTCCCAAGATGTGTCTCTCTCGGCAGCATCCCTCTCATCCTCCTCCAATGGGGCAAACAATGAGAAATCCTCTGCTGTAAAGGCCTTCCTCAGTTTTCCCCGGAGGCCTTGAGCTCAGGCTTCTCCCTCTCCTCTCCTTCAGCCGCTTCTGATGAGGATCTGAGTTTGATCTCCTCAAGGTGGGGGGATATTGTGGGAACTGACGGATTGCCTAGTCATTCGGCTCTAGTTCCTCTCCTAACCCCGACAGGGGCGTTTTATCTAAATGCGTGGCTGTAGGATGTGCACCTGAGTGGCATGGCAAGACAACATGGAGGAGAGGCTGGATGTGGCCTCAAAGATCCTAATAAAGAGTCTAGAGCGAGGATCCTTTCTTTTGCGGCAGGTGCCTTTCTTCAGCGGCGCTTTGTTAAAGCAAGGTTTCTGCTAACACACATCACCATCCCACCGCAGGATCTGAGACAAGGAGCTCCCGGATACAAGCTGGTTACCCTCAGTTAACTCCCAGATGGCGGTTTGCCTCAAGTCATTAACTCCGGTCCACCCTCATTTCTTTATCTGCAGAGGAAGGAAGGAGTAGGTCAGCGAGCAGCAGCGTTGGTCTCTAGAAGAGCCGTAAACAGGGTTGCTGCTCTGAGGAGCCTTTAGAGAAGGTTTTCCCTCGCCTTTATGGTCCTCTTGCCGATGACCCCTGATTAAACTCCTCCTTTGATGGTTCCAACAGGAGAATTGCAAAACACCCCATTTTTAGAGCCGGTAACAGGAGCTTTGAGACGGTAAGACAGACTAGCCCAAGGCTCATCCCTTCAAAAAAGGTTCCAAGGGAGCCTTAAAAGTTGGCAGGGAAATAGCAAAAGCCTCATCTCTAGAGAAGGGAGCCTTTTCCAGCTTAGCGAAGTCCTAGAGGAGAAAGGCAAGTCAACCAGCCGGCCGGCCAGGCAGCGAGGCCCCCCTAAGTGGCTCCTCCTTTTCCATCACTGGCTCCTTACCCAGCAGTCCTCCTTCCGCCAAAGCACCGACCTTAGCTGAGTGAATCAGTTTGGGCTCACATTTGGTGCGAAATGCAGCAACCATCAGAAATAGATTCAACACAGAAATAGATTACGGCTTCAAGCGTCAGTCAGCCGCTCCACAACTCAAGCGAAGGTTCTCTCCAGGTTCGGTCCAGGCTCCTCAGGGCTCCACAGGCATTGGGCTTCTGGCCTGCCCTTATTGGTCTTGGGCTCCATGCACCATAGTCTGGTCCCTCGTCCAGTGGGCTTATCCATACTTCAGTGGTAGTCAGTGGTCCCTCCTCAGTCACAACCATTTATCAGGACACATGTTGGTGTCACCACATAGCCTGGATCTACATCCTCAACAGTTCCTATCTAGCGTCCTTGGTCCCTCCAACCTGGCTGCCACACGTTGACTGTCAGACGCCCTCCTGACTACGGACATCTGATCTGGACAGGGGCCATTAACATGTCGGTAGACTGGCCACGCTTAACTCCGCAGGTGAGTCTGCACCCCGGTGCTTTTGGCGAGCCCGGGCGTGGCAGATATCTTGGTGCTTAGGCTGTATACCCTGCACGTTCCTAGTGGCCCATCACGACAATACATGTCTGGCTAACATTACTTAAACAAGCAAGGAAAGAAGCATCCCCTCCCAGAGACAGAGAATTTGAACAGAGTGATATGAAAGATATTCTACAAGATGGGAGTTGGTTACTGCGATCTGACGACATTCCGGGAAAGCCTTGATGAAGTAACACTTTCTCCTCTAACCTAGTTCCTCACGATGAGAGACACATTCCTACAGACAAGTGGGCCCTCCGGTTGCAAGTCCCTCTTTCCAAGGCCCTCACCCTTCAATTAGTTCCCTCAACGCGTCTTAAGCCCAACTTCTTCCTATAACTAAGCCCACAAGGGCCTCGCTAGTCCTGGTTCCCCTCTCTTCACAGATATGCTTCTCCCCTCTCTAGGTTCTCCGACCAAGGTCGGAGAAGCAAATGATATTAAGGTTCCCCACGGCTCCAAAATGATTCTCTTTCCACTTCCCAGCATGGGAGGTCCTTGTTCCCTGGAGAGAGGAGCATTTTTTTTGTCCTGAAGTTCCTGACAAATTTCCCCGACCCACCTCTTTTCACTGAATTTGCAGCCTAGCTCCATGGTTAAACCATAGTTAGGATGGGCTTTTCAGCCTGGATTAGACCCGATGACTTGCTAGGTAGACAAGAGTTGAAGTTTCTAGCCATGCAGCAACAGGTTGTTGGAAATCACAAGACAACTCCGATGGAAGAGGTTATTACAAAAGGTCAGACTCAAGTGTGCAGACTCCTTTTTATGATATCTAGTTATTGCACTGAGGTATTAGCCAATTAGGCAACTTTGCTGACCCTATATTTCAAAAAACCAATTATTCTAATTAGCTTTGTTTTACAACAAGTAACCATTTCCCTTTTTCATTAGCAAAGCTTTGTGAAGTAAAACTCTTTTCTTTTTTACCTGCCTTTCTAGTTGGAGCTTTGCTTCAGCATTGTGAGTTTCCAAAGCAGCTATTAAAACCTTGTTAAACCAACCTCTTGGTAACCTATCTCCCTTGAGTAACTCTCAGACCAAAGCCAGAACTTCACTTCAAGTTTTGTTCTAACTTCTAGTCACAATTTCAATCACATTGGCTACCAAGTGGAAAGCCAGTGTTGAATTATCATCCCCATCTTTTTTCACTTTGTTCTTATGGCTTCACAATTTATACCAATCTTTATAGGACTATTTTCTTCTAACAAATCAGATCAAATGTTCACTTTATACCACAGTATAGATTTGGCAAAGCATTCACAAAAGTCACTATTGATGTTTCACAGCTTCTGCATCAATCATTTCAAGGGGGTGCACAATAGAGATATAGCACACAAAAAAGCAGTTACAAAACAGTGAGCCCGCCCGGTTTCTTTTCAATCACAAATCAATATTTTACCAAAAGCTGGAATGCGATGGACAGAATCAAACACCATCAATTCTCAATACATACATGATGTTTGGCATCTTATCATTTCAGTCTATGGTTCCTCAGTTCTTCAGACTTGTTTGGAGGTCTTCATTCACGGAGGCAGGGTGCTATGGGGCAGCTCTCCCATCGTGACAATTGACACTTCATAGGTTACATCTCCACATTTTAGTTGTGTCATCCACCTTATTAGGCTATGTATGGGATCCACAATGTCAATTAGTGTTTACCAGGATTCCAGGCCCTCATTAGGCCATAGAGACGCCACACGATCGAGAATTGCCTTCCATCTCGACACAACACTAATAACCCACCCTAAAAACCATAATTTGTCATGTAGGGGATCCTCCTCAGCTTGATTGAACTTTCCCATCTAATTAAAGATCGCATCCTGGGAATACCTAGTACTCTGGCCAATAAGCAAAAGTTGTATTAAAAATAGTCTCTTCTCCTGGAGGTGAAGTCGAACCCATCTATGAGGTCAGAAATGTAAGTGGAGAATCTCCCAAGATCTTAAAGTTGAGAGTGGGTACGCATATCGTCTGTAACCTAGGTAATAAGAGATCATGCTCTATTCCCATACATTCTAAAGTTATGAAGTTTCTACTGTTTTACTAGAGCTATCTAAGGCATTTGACACTATCTCCCATAATCACTTACTCTGTCAATTCTCAACCCTTCACCTTTCTCCAAAAACTTTAACCTGGTTCCCCAGCTATCTATCAGACAGATCTCAAGCTGTTAAATGGAAGAATTCCACCTCTTCCTTCTTACCTACCCCAACTGGTGTTCCACAGGGATCCATCCTCGGGCCTATGCTTTTTAACATCTTCATCAATAACTTTCACACTGCTATTCCTGATGCCAAAATCATTCAATAAGAAGACGATTCAACCTTAGTCTGCTCTGCCACTAACATCTCCGAATTGCTGAAAAAACCTAAACTGCATTCTTCACAACAGAAAACTGGATGTGCCAAAACCACCTCTCCCTCAATGCAAATAAATCTAAAATTGTACTATTCACCCTCCTCTAAGACCTACTCTTACAATAAAAATGAATTCAAAGTCCTTAGTCAAACCAACTTACCTATAGAAGTGGTCCCTTCCACAAAACGTCTAAGCGTGACTGTTGACAAACACTTCAAGTTCGATATCCATATACAACAAAATAGTAAAAAAAACCACCAAAGGTTTGGTATGTTGTATAGGAATAATTGCTTTCTCTCCAGTTCCACTAGGCATACTCTGGCCACTACTTATCTCCTTCCGTCCTTATTATACAGTGCTCCTCTCCTAACTAACCTGTCCTCCTCTACTACCTCCAAACTAGAAAATTGCTACAACAAAATCTCTAAATTTGCTACTAATTCCAAAAATTCCATCCACCACTGCCTCACTCTTCAATCCTTGAACTGGCTTGAACTTCCAAACCACCTCGACTACCTGCAACTCTCCATGGCACATAGACTTGTATTTCAACCTACAAAATATCCTGCTCTGACAAATATCCTCCCCCCTTATATTCCTAATGGAACCCTCAGATCTGAGCACCAGAATCTAATCACTATCCACAAACCTAAACATCCTGCTGGCCAACTGCTACTCTCCTATGCTCTAGGCAAAACATGGAATTCTTCCTTCCTTCCTTTCTAAGAACTACATCTAACTCTGTAAACTTCAAAAGCCAACTCTTCAAACACTTGTCCACCAAATGGAAATGCACCTGCCACCACCCTACTTAATCCTTGCTAAGTCTATATCCTAGAGGTCCCTTCCTCTGGTACATAAGCTCTCTGCAATCTCCCATAGTCATATACCTACAAGCTTATACAAGCTCTTTATAACTCTTTTAGCTTCTCTCTTACTAAACCCACTTTACAATTCCTAGAGCTATACTCACATGACTCAAATTTGTAAATAATGTAAATATTGTGAATAGTTCCCTGTTTCAAATTTGTGTATGCAAAGCAAGCATATCCAAAAATCCTCACTATTTGCAACTGTCTTTCACACCCAATACTTAAGTGCCCTTACTCTAATGAAACTGTATAATCCTTTACTTCTCTCTCAATGAGTTTTGTTAACTATGCTTGTTGAAAATGATGCATTGTAACTGCTGTAAACAATGTTATCTTGTATACTCCTGCATTTCTCGTAATTGAATTTGTATAATGCAGTCTTGGAGCTTTTCTCCCCGAGCCTCCACTGAAAATGGGTCATGTTGGTCCAGCGGACTTCCCTGGTAATCAAACGGAAAGTAAATAAATAAATAATAAACCAAATGGCGACTCCATAGTGAGACACCCATATGTCTCCCTCACTAGTCTGGACAAGGAAAAGGTTATGGTCAGTTGCCTGTCTTTTACCAGGATCCTCCAAACCAAGCACACACTCAAGTCTCTCAACAAGTACTGTTATGACTCTATCATGATTCTATTATAGTTCATGTTGGACTGAATGACTTGAGAGGTACCTCACTGCACTATATGAAGAGAGACATGATGGACCTTTCAGATTATGTGTCCCAAGTAGGTACATCCCTAGCCCTAAGCAGCATTCTTCCCTCAGCCAGGATAATGCCACAATACAAGCAAAAAAATGAGTGACTTTAACAATTGGTTTAGCATCTGGTGTCAGTACAGGGGGATCCAGTATCTGACAGTCTGGGATGATATGGTCAACAGACCATGCTGCTTTGCCAGAAATTGTCTTCACCTTTTGCCTCTAGGCTTTAGGTTGCTGGCAAAGGTACTTGCCACCCCTGTAGTGTCTGTTTTAGGCAATGTCATAAGAATAAAATTCCAAATGTAAAAATACCCTCCATAAACAAACTCAGGCTTATGCTGTTTAATGCTAAGAGTTTAAATCAAACTGCACTCACTTGAAGCACTTCTCACCCAGGAAGATGCTGATGTCTGCACAGTCACAGAGACATGGCTCAAGGCCTCAGAGAGTATCCTGGTCATGCAGGGCTACAATGCCTTCCACATGTTCAGACCACACAATGAACATGAAGAAAGAACAAAGGAGGAGGAGTATCTATTTCATTAAAGATATAGACACCACTAGACTGGTTAAACAGTGTGACTCCCTAGAGTTACTCCCAGTCCAACTAACTGTAGGAAAAACCTCCCCCTTCCACATCATTGCTAGCTATAGGTCCCCCACCATGAACCATGAAAACCACTTAGACCTACTTGAGTCACTCTCAGTACAACCAAATACCCTGTCATGGCTGGCTTTAACTATCCTTCCATCGACTGGCAGTTATATATGAGCACAAACAGTCTTGCCCAAAGGTTCCTGGACTTTGTTTACACAAATGCTCCAGAACAGATAGTCAGCATCCCCACAAGGGGCTCTAACATCCCTGACATAGTGCTTGCTAACATGGGGGATTGCTGCACCACCCCATGTGTGGGACCATCCCTTAAAAAGTACAATTATAAATCATTCTCATTTGAAGTAATGATCATACCTGACCCACTGTCAGGAGAAAAAAGTTTAAAAAATTTTCTCCAAAGCAAACTATAGCATACTGAGTGATGGCATCAATAGTTTCAGACCCTCTGCCAACACTGATAGCAATGAGCACTATACTGAGGTGTACACAAATGTCCTGAAAAAACCCATATAAATGTCTGGACTCAGCCATACAGAAACAGATCAAATCAAGATCCTCACAAAAAAATAAACCACCCTGGTGGAGATCCAGCATAAATAAGTTATACAATAAGAGAAGGAAACTGCTGTCAAAAAACAAGAGGGAATGATCCCAGCAAAGGAATAACTACCTCCAAAGCATAAACAAGCAGATTAGACATCTAGTAAAGTCCTCTAAAGCTAGTTACAAAAGTAAATTAGCATCCTTATCTAAGGTAAATCACAAATCATTCTTTAGCTACATCCAAAATTTAAAAGGGAAGGCCCAGCTTTGTGCCAAACTAGCTATGGATGGTACCACTTATACTGAACCTGAGGACATTGACAACCTGATAGCAGATGGGTTTGGTGAAATCTTCACCCACCTGTCCCCAGCAATCATACCCTATACATACTTGTCACCAGTCTTTTGCCTAATATCTCCAGACAGCAGGTCTTAGCCACACTCTCTAAGGCCAAAAACACTGCCTCTATGGAACCAGACAACATCCCAGGCTGAACCACTGGCCAGGCTCTCTAATCTCATTCTAAGCACTGGCTTTGTGTGTTAGCCAGTCCAGATTACAGAAAAAGAATTTGCTGTGTAGGTGGATGATTCGAACCATGGGGTGGGGGCTGTACTTAGACAGATTTCTTCAGAGGGAGAAGAGCTCCCAGTAGTTTGTCTCAGTTATAGGTTCCAGCTCAGGGAGGAATGCAATGCAGCTTTAGAAAAGTAATGTCTAGCCATAGTGTGAGCACTGCAGAAACTTCAGCCTTATCTGTATGGAAGGAAATTCACAATAGTTACAGATGACAATCCCCTAACATGGTTACATCAAGCCAGCCAGCAAAATGCCAAGTTGCTAAGATGGAGCCTATGGTTGCAAGCATTGTCAGTGCAGCACCGCAGTGGGGTTAGCAATGCCAATGCAGATGGGCTCTCAAGACAGGGAATGGGGTAAGGTATACCCAGATAGACTCAACACTCTCAAGCAATGTTTCTCAAGGGTCACTTGAAAAACTAGCTTGAGTTCTCCAGGTGGGGGGGGGGGGGTTGTGAAGGCTGCCAGCCAAGCTACATAAAATTTTAAATAATTATTCTATGTCCTTGTAAATATTAATATGATCCACAGGCTTGTTTCATAAATGTAAGAAAACTGTGTTATGTGTTGAGCTTCAAAAATGTAACCACAGTGCACCCTGCAGGAAGAAAGCTGATAAGTAAAGGATTTTATGACTGTGTGTGATCTCAAGCTAGGAGACAGGATGTCTGCAGCTAAAAATTCTTTCTATTGTCCTAAGACAGAGATAATTACTAGATTTCACATGTAAAGTGTATTTTATTGCTGTGGCTTCCTTGCAGGTGCAGATCAAAAAGAAATGTTAAATTTTGAGTTCTGTTAGCCTGGGAAGTTAAGTAGAAGTGACAGGAATGTAATCTGAAATGACTCAGAAGTAATGTGTATTATCAATTTAAGACTATCTCAGAGAGAAAGAGATGGCATTTTGTATTTTGTTCTGAAGTTGACAACAACTCGCCAGCACTTGCTTTGCTCTATAAGTAAGACCTGGATCTTAGTATTGTCTTAGAGATAGATAGGAATATAGCCAGATTAGTCTAGATGTTTTCTATATTTATATCCCCAGGGCTCAGTCCTAGGACCCCTCCTGTTCGGCATATACGTCTCAGAGGTACAGGCAAGCACATGAGGACTACGGCTCACCAGGTTTGCAGATGACTGCAAACCAGGGGCGCTAATTAACTCTCTGACTGACACAAACATCCTCCAGAAGGGTCTTACTGAGACAGATACCTGGTGTCAAAACCATGGTCTCAAGCTAAATGCCAAAAAGTGCATAGTCATCCCCTTTGGAAAAAACAAAGTAGCCACAAACTACCACATAGGTGGTTGCCCCCTAAATACGGAAGACGTAATAAGGGATCTGGGGACCCAAGTAGATAGTAACCTCTCCTTTGATAATCACATAGCCAAAGTGGTTATAAAGTCCTTCTATGTGGCCCACCTAATCACAAAAGGGTTTGCATCCAGATCGAAAGAGGTCATTGGGCCCCTCTATGCATCACTCATCAGACCCATCATAGAGAATAATGTCCCATTTGAGATGTACCTTATAAGACACCTGCAATAACTGGAAATACCACAGAAGTTACCCACCAAGAGGATCACTGGCCTCAAGCAGATGCCCTATGCAGCTCGACTGAAGAAACTCCACCTGTACTCGGTTGCATACCGCCTACTCAGAGGTGATCTCTGCCTGACATGCAAGGCCATGTCCAACCCAGAATTGATGGTCATGCTCCACCTAAAGAAAACCCTATCCCCTCGAGCCACACGCTCCAGCTATCTAAACCTCACCACAACAATAAATAAGACATGCTGGAGGGATAGATTCCTGTCCCAGAGTCTTCTCATGCTCTGGAACAAGATTCCAATCTACATTAAGCAGAGCTCCTCCTGTATTTTCTGTTGAAGCAACTAACATCTCTAATGTTTCCAGGTATTTGTAAAATTATTCTTTCTTCCTCTTATATTTATTTATTTGTATTACTTTTGGCCATGTAAATGTTTTTGAAATGTTTGGTTCAGCCTGTTTAATGTTACTTCATACTATATGCATGAGCTGTGAAATAAATGCAGGAAGATATTAACAAGCTTTAAAAAGCTGTTTTACTTCTGAGTAGACACAAGGTACGTATGTTTTGCTGATTTCATGAGACAATTAATTTAGATAACTTGCAGTCACTACATGATAAAATAATTCTTGGATTTGCCAGTTATGGCAGGTTTTTGGTTAATCACAAGAGTGTGTAATTTTCTGGAATTATCTTTTCACTTGCATTTAGTTATTATGCTTGGTTATCGCTTAATTTAGGCATTTTAAAATGCTTTTTTTTTATTTAGGTGCATTTATTAATTTATGCATGCAAAATAGCCAGATAATTAAATAACTAAATAAATCTCTAGTTCACTGAGTTTTGTAAGTAGTAGTTGCACCCACACAATTAATCATGTTTACTTTATATATTTAGCATATCTCTTGAACCTTCCTAACACCACCATTTCCTACAACTCAGCCAGCCAAATAATTGCAGTTTCCCTTCATAGTCCTTAAAAATCAAAACCATTCATTGTACTTGATTTAAATTGCAATATATTGGATTCTCTAACTAGTCAAATTCCTTACCTCCAAAGTAATAGATTGACAGTTTATTCAAACTCAAATAGTATTCTTTAACTTTTGTGCATGTGTAGTATCCTTCTCTGGATGAAAACCTCCTCAACAAACTATAATCACATCTGTTGTATGACGGTTTAACAACTGATGGAACACAGACTATGATATAGCTTTCCTGCCTTTAATACATAGCTCCAAAGTCCACCATTCATCCTTCAGAAAGATGCATGCAGACGTAAAGGCTGATCTACATGTTTCATGGCATAATAACCAGATGGAATGTGAATCCTTCATGCAGTCAAAAGTAGAGTCCACATACAATTGTACAAATTCGTATCCTGTAATTCCTTTGTTCTGTTTTGTAAATGTGAATCTGGGGTTCACTCATCACTCTACCCTTAAGAGGAATTTGTCTATCTTCTCATTACATAATGAAATCAACTCTTTATTCATGATACACAAGGATAATTTTAAACACTTTTGAGCTTTTTCAGCTTTAACATACTTAGAAACAAATATTCTCTCAAACATATTTTTCAACTTCTGAATTATTTCATTTGGCAGATTACTGTCTAGAAAATTAAAAAAAATAAACATTTGAATTATAGGAGGCATATGGTTATTTATCTGGTAGCATAACTCATGAACAAACAGACCTGTTATTCATTAAATAAAGTTATGCTGGGCAATCAGATGAACTAAACATATAAAATGAACGAAAAAGGAACCTCTTCCATTCAAAAATTTCTCGATGCCAAGATTTTCTTGAACAAATGTATGCTGGCCTTCAAGAATAAAATAAAATACCTGAAATTTCAGATTTCTGTAGATTATGCTGAATTTGGGAATATCATCAGCTTCATTGTATAATTTCTTCTAGTTTGGTACTATTTTTTCCTTTTCATTTTGGGACTCAGTTGACATCCTGGTTTATTTATGTGACTGTTATTAGGCCAGAGTATAATGTGTAGTGGAAAGCATTATAGGAATGTATTTGGGTACATTAAAAAAACTGCAGTTTGATGGTGGCAGAGATAGGCTGGTAATTGCGTAATTTATTTTAGATTTACCAGCTGTTTTGCATTACTCCTTTCAATGATTTTGCTAGAGCTGTCAGTCTGATTAATAGGAAGGAGGATGTAAAAGCTGGCTAAAGAAAGCTATCGACATGATGTGTTATACAACTAGGAAGTTTGTCAAGCTTTTTCAACAATGCACTGGTCATGATTTTCCTTCCTTTCAAAGTCTGCTTGTTTCTCTGAATGTAAGATGAACTATATGAAAACAGAGAAGCAGCAACTAAACAGGCAATAACTGACTAGCTAATGTTTAATGAGGATGGTGAGCATGGTGATAAAGTGATTCATTACCACACTCAAGAATATATTAGTGATAATTGCTAAGCAACTGCACATGCATTTACATATGTGTAATACATGCATATGCACAAAGACACCCTCATATATTCAAATGCATGCATTCAAAAGTATACACTTGTGCAATCATGCACTGACATGACTGCACACCCCCCCCCACACACACACACAAGCACACACACACACACACACACACACACACACACACACACACACACACACACACACACACACACACACACACACACACACACACACATACACATGCAGGAACATGCATGCTTGCACTTGCACCCACAAATACATACCTACACAAATTCACATGTATGCATGCACACACACACACACACACACACACACACACACACACACACACACACACACACACACACACACACACACACACACACACACACACACACACACACACACACACACACACACACACACACACACACACAAATGCACATACATGCACACACACAAACAGACACACACACACACACACACACACACACACACACACACACACACAAATGCACATACACACACACACACACACACACACACACACACACACACCACATGCGCATCTATAGCGATACTACATCTAGATATAGCTACATCTTAGTATGTATCTCTATCAAAATTTATACCTATATCTATATCTGTATTTCTGTCTATATCTATACCTATAGCTGTTTGAATCGATGTGTCAGTGTATCTTATTAAGATCTGCATTGTAAAGGGGTGTAGTATATTTTAATAGAGTAGATGGCATTGTAGTTAATATGTGTATTCATTTTTGTTAAACAGATAGCATGCAAATGTGTTTGCAGCAAATTTGTTGCAACTGAGCATGGTGAAAATAATCCCCAGGATTCACGAAGCCTCCGTGTAAGAGTTATAACTCTTACACGGAGGCTGCAGTTAAACTGAGTGATGTCAGCATGCTCTGCATATTCATGAGAGCATGCTGAATCACACCCAAGTCGAACACGGCCGTGTAAGACAGTAGGGGGCGTGTCCGTAGGCTGAGCCCTGCAAGCGGACACGCCCCCAGAAGTCAACAAGTGTCCAAAGTACACACCCACAACAGAGTCCACGCAAATGTGAATAAACACAACACAACACATGCCCCTACAGACTATTAAACATAAAAGAAATATAAATGTACATGTCATTTTTTTTTTAAATTGTAAAGATGTTTAACCGTGAGTGCGCTGCTTAGCGCAGCTACAGTTAGCAGTCAGTGGGAAAGCATATAAGAACTACATATGCAAAATAAGCCAGGAAGCAGTAGCTGCGGTAGAGATGCTGGCTGCAAAGCAGGCATTCATGGTTCGAGCCCCCACAACACAATTTTTTTTTTTTTCTCAAAATAAGCAGGAAACAAGTCCCTGACACATATATGTACACATAAAACCAGAATATATGTAAATGCAATGTAATAGCCTATTTATATTGAATAAATGTGAGCCAAAAAATTAATATAAACTGCCAGATATGCCCATAGCTGAGCTACAGTTCAACAGAGTGAGATTATGTGGCCGAGATAAGCATAGGTTTAACTGGTGCAAAATGAGTGCCTGTAGCCGGGCAGTGGTTTACCACGCTAAATATATGTGCCCTAATTGAGCTAAGCGCATATGCGCCAATAGCCAAATCAGTGTTAAACTGGCCTACCCGTTTGCGTGTGGGGTAGACCAGCACGAGCTAACCGACGGTCAACGTTGAGCAAGTCAGATCGTGTCAAAATGCCTTTACACACACACACCCTCAACATGTCTAGACAGTCCTGAAAATAAAAAGCAGTGGCCAGGTTCAACCCAGGATACTAAACACCAAAGTCAAGGTACAGAACCACTAAGCCATGACAGCAGGTCATAGAAATGCTATATCAGCTCATATATAGGAATGAATACAAACAACAGCATGACAATGCAGGTTTACTGAAGTTGATACAATTCCAAACTGGCCAATCACAGATATAAAGGGAAAACGGACTATATAAGCCCCATAGGCGGAATACACAGCATAAACGATTGTAGAACAGACCTGCAGTTAGAATGTCAGGTGTAGGTGAGGGTAGTCGCCTGAAAGCCAGAGGTGGGGTGTTGAGGAGTCCAGGTACATGGCCTGGCTCCTAGTCCATAACCATGAGGCCCAACTCATGCAGGGCCAGGTCCTTTGGGGAGCGATAAGGCTGAGGCGTGGGACCAGTTGGCTCATGAACTCACCAGTGCCACAGGAATTCCGGGACAGGTGAGCAGGTCCGTCACCACCATGCGGACCTGAAGAGACGTAAGCAGGACCAACTGAACCGTTGGATCCAGGAGGCCCGGCAATCACCCAACGCCCCACCACTGAGTAAGTATAAATTAATTATGTCTGTAGAAAGTTAAACTACCTGAAATCATGGAGATGTGTATTCCAATATTACTTTATTTATATTACAGCTGCAGGTGTCCGTTCTGCGAACCGCAGAGCCTATGCTGATAGGCTGGTGCGGTTGCCACCAGGCAGGTCAGTAATCCACAACTAGTAACTGTAAATATGTAGAAATGTATGACAGTTAGCATAAGAGTGCAGTGTATCCAGGAAGGAATTAAATTTGCAACTCACAGAGTGTGAATGTTTATGCAAGTATTGCCTGATTACAACAGTTCCCAGCCTGTAAGATGAAACTAATCATGAGACTGTCCAACACATATTTGTAAATAAAACTGCACTGCCTGTAAGACATTAGTACACAAACAGCAGCAGCAGGTAGAGCATAGCTGCAGAAGAGGAGGAATCCACCTGTGTGAGATGAATACATGTGGAAACCCTGAAACATGACAGAAGTGAGAGTGCTGGAAAAAACTGCAATAATTCTGTTAAAACATGTCAATAAAGCCTAGAAGTACCAGTTTGAATAGTAAAATGAAAGCAAGTGAGAGAGTGTGAGAAAGTGTCAGGAATACAGCACTACAGTAGTAATAACCTCTGAATAAAGTATACTGCAGTCAGGACATAATTAAATGCATGTGAGACCCAAAATCAAACAGAAACATCTGTTCAAAGTGTTGCTGCATGTGGAATGTGTACACCAACATCTGTATATGCTGCTCCCAGTCTGAAATATGCAGATAGGATCACTGTCCGATATTCTAAACATCCACACCTGTCCACAGTTATAGAACTAACAGTCAACAGGAGATGTATCTGCACAAATTTCGATATGACTTGTGTATGAACAGCAATAAAATGTAGACTTATGTTGCAGTAACAGTCCCATCTGCAAGGTTAGGCAGTTAATATATAGGACACTGTAGTCAGAACAGTAGTGTGTATATAACTGTAGCTATTAGAAATGTACAGCATATGTGGGTGTATCTGAAGGTGTTAATAATATGTCTGATTTACCCCACCCTCTAACCATCTATAACCCATTCCACGGAAAATGGTATGTGCAATCACAATTACCACCCCTGGACATCTGTCCTGTTGGGTCATATATATTTGCATGTCTGTTGATGCATCCGCCCGTTCATACATCCACACCTGATGGCCTGTTGCCATCAACCAACCCTGCATGTTGTTGGACTGTGTATTACTGTTGAAATTATGCATGTGCTTTGCATGCTGTTCAATGGTGTGAATAACTGGGTGTGGTTAATGGGAATACTAATGCATGCTGTTAAAACTAACTGTGAATGGTTTTATATGTCACTAACCCAAACTGTAATGACATAATGCAAAACATAGAACGACAGGGAAGGCGGGTTCGGCGGACCCACCTCTCCCACCTCAGCTGGCGAGTGCACCTGGCACTAGTGCGAGTCGGACCCTCCTCCGGTGGCCCTGTGCCACCTGCGGGTGGAAGCGCTGCAGGGGCGGGGCTGCCCTCTGCAAGTGTGGCGGAGGAGATCCACCACTCACCCTCCGTAACGTCCGGACTGTGGTGCGTGGGGACTCTGTCCTCGAGCCCCTACGCCAGCTCGAGGCACGGTGGCGCAACTAACGGGCTTGCCGTTGCCCGCCACACAGCCCCAGCACAGCCCCGTCCTGGGCAGTGAAGGAACAGTGGCAACTGCCTATGGGTGGGGATATCAGTTCCACTGTTGCCATCTGTGGGCTCATGGGCTCTGGACATCCCAACCTCCGTCCCGTCATTTGTGTAACCCCCACACGTGTCATACACCGCCCCTGTATGCGTCTTGTTTGTCTTGTCTGTTAACCTACCCAACCTACCTCCCCAGCTGTACCGACTACCTTCACCTGACATACCACTCTCACCTGAAAAAAAAAAAAAAAAGGGCACTCTGTACCCACAAAAAAATTACGCCCCATACATAGCTGCCCATTCCGCACACATGTCCACTGGACATGGAACCCATCAATTCCAATTGGCTGTACAACAGGTATTATTGTTGTCCTGACACCTCTCTCAGTGGTGGAAGGTTTCAAATGTCACACCAAATTATATACATATGCACAGCTGTTGCTGCTGAAGAAATGGGCAGCTATGGGCCTTACCTACATCCTTCCTGCACATCCCAAGCTTGTTTCCCTACTGTCTTACCCTCTTTGTGAACCCTTTTTCACAACTTTCCTGTCTCCCCGTTTTCTTTTCTTTCAAAGAAAATAGCGCGGGTGTGCGCTTGTGTGCGCGGAGCTAACCGCCAGTGAAGGGACTGTGCATACTGTAGTCTGTTCACCTAGTTACCAAAAGGGACATTGTCCCCACACACACTAACCTCCTCAGCCAGAAACACACACTTGCCAATTGCAGGATTCAAACCCCTATCTGACTGTTATGACACGTGAGACAGGCGCATTAGCTGAGCACGCTATTTGCATTACTGGGAGTTTTCTCTTCCCCTGCTATACTTATGGAGTGCTGAGATCATCAGTATTTAGAAAAGGGTATGGGCATCCTGTAGTGTCCTATCCTATTCGCCAAAAGGGACACGTCCCTTGCACACTAACCCCCCTTACACAAACACTTGCCATTCACAGGAATCAAACCCCTACCTAGTTATGTTATGACACTTGAGACGGACGCATTAGCAGAGCGCGCTATTCGCATTACTGGGTGTTTTCTTTTCTCATGCCCTACTTATAGGGTGCTGACATCAGCAGTGTGTAGCAAAGGGGAGGGGCATCCTGTAGTCTGTTCACCCAGTTTCCAAAAGGGACTTTTCCCTCACACACTAACCCCCCCTCACACAAACACACACACTTGCCATTCACAGGAATCAAACCCCTACCTAGTTATGTTATGATACTTGAGACGGACGCATTAGCAGAGCGCGCTATTCGCATTACTGGGAGTTTTCCTTTCTCATGCTCTACTTATAGGGTGCTGACATCAGCAGTGTGTAGCAAAGGGGAGGGCATCCTGTAGTCTGTTCACCCAGTTTCCAAAGGGACTTTTCCCTCACACACTAACCCCTGACACAAACACACACACTTGCCATTCACAGGAATCAAACCCTACCTAGTTATGTTATGATACTTGAGACGGACATTAGCAGAGCGCTATTCGCATTACTGGGAGTTTTTTCTCATGCTCTACTTATAGGGTGCTGACATCAGCAGTGTGTAGCAAAGGGGGCATCCTGTAGTCTGTTCACCCAGTTTCCAAAAGGGACTTTTCCTCACACACTAACCCCTGACACACACACACACACTTGCCATTCACAGGAATCAAACCCCTACCTAGTTATGTTATGATACTTGAGACGGACGATTAGCAGAGCGCTATTCGCATTACTGGGAGTTTTCCTTTCATGCTCTACTTATAGGGTGCTGACATCAGCAGTGTGTAGCAAAGGGAGGGGCATCCTGTAGTCTGTTCACCCAGTTTCCAAAGGGACTTTTCCTCACACACTAACCCCCTGACACAAACACACACACTTGCCATTCACAGGAATCAAACCGCTACCTAGTTATGTTATGATACTTGAGACGGACGCATTAGCAGAGCGCGCTATTCGCATTACTGGGAGTTTTCCTTTCTCATGCTCTACTTATAGGGTGCTGACATCAGCAGTGTGTAGCAAAGGGGAGGGCATCCTGTAGTCTGTTCACCCAGTTTCCAAAGGGACTTTTCCTCACACACTACCCTGACACAAACACACACACTTGCCATTCACAGGAATCAAACCCCTACCTAGTTATGTTATGACACTTGAGACGGACGCATTAGCAGAGCGCTATTCGCATTACTGGGATTTTTCCTTTCTCAAGCTCTACTTATAGGGTGCTGACATCAGCAGTGTGTAGCAAAGGGGAGGGGCATCCTGTAGTCTGTTCACCCAGTTTCCAAAAGGGACTTTTCTCTCACACACTAACCCCCCTGACACAAACACACACACTTGCCATTCACAGGAATCAAACCCCTACCTAGTTATGTTATGACACTTGAGACGGACGCATTAGCAGAGCGCGCTATTCGCATTACTGGGAGTTTTCCTTTCTCATGCTCTACTTATACGATGCTGACATCAGCAGTAAGGGAATGTGCATCCTGAGTGTCGTTTCCTGTTTGCCAAAAGGGACATTTTCCTCACACAAACTTACACACACGCCAACCTCACACACAGACAGACGCACACACACACACACACTGAGCACTTGCAGGATTTGAACCCCTATCTAACTATGTCATGACACTTGAGACGGACGCATTAGCGGAGCGCGCTATTCGGATTACTGGAGAGTTTCATTTCTCCTGCTGTACTTCTAGGGTGCTGACATCATCTGTGTTTGGAAAGGGGAATGTGCATCTTGTGGGGAAGCGGACACCAAGCACACTATGGCTAAGCTGTCATTCCCTAGGGCAAACAGCCTATTGTTGACCTCTACACCATTATGTTTAATTGTCAAATGCACATTATTTGTTGCTAATAGACTGTTTGCATATCTTTATTGCCATAGCATTCCCTGTTGGTATGGACAACCTCTGCATCTGTGGAAACTGTTTGCATATGGGAGGGATCCACTATATCATGTCTCTGTAGTCATTTCACTGTGTGCACTGGGCAGACTGCTGTAATGTGGTTGGACCCTGGCATAACACATAACAATACCAGATACGTGTGTCCCACTGCTAAAACAAGATTTGGACTTGGACAGTGTGAGCATGCCCAGTTCAGCCTTCCCATGGCATGTTGTCAAAGTGTGTGAGCATGCCCAGTGTGATTATTCCATATGTTGGACTCTGCAGCCCACCACATTTGTGGATGTGTGTGAACTTCACAAACTATCACCCGTTCATGGTTGTGGGTTGTGTGTCATGTTGTGTAGTTACTGTACAACTGCTTTGTGTGTCAACACAACAGGATTATACTGTGCCTGCAGTGTTTGCATGGGATACTTTGCATGCAGTCGTCAACATCCTTTCACACTGACCTAACACTGTAGTACTGTATAGTGTACTGGCAGTACTTTGACTGTGGTGGACAGTAACCTGGGCTTTACTGCTATCACTGCTTTACATTCTGATCATGGGCACAACAGCCTGGTCGAGCCAGTTGTGTACATCTGACCATGTTGCATTCTGTTCTGATATGCACTACTTACACCAGACTTGCCCAACATTGTTAGTGTATCCCACAACATAGGTGTACAATTGCATACACTAGCGTGCCCTAGTCCATGGCTAATGCAAGTTGGAGAGTGTGTTTGTCCTTCCACACACATTGTAAGTGGAGTTTGCCATGACCAATGTAATGGTTGGTATACTGTGCCTCTGTCTACCTGTGACATGACAGTGATATCCTGGATGAACCTACCATCTCCCGTCCACCCATCAGGATTCCTATTGAGGAAGATTGATAAGTGACTCTATGGGTAGCCTGTGCTGAGGGTTCACTCATGGGTGGGGTGGCTTCTGTGTTATGGATCACACAGTACAGCCTGTCCCATGTAAGTCAGTGCTGGGGTTCAGGTCTGTCATGTGCATAGCTCAGTGCCATTCAGATTGTACTATGTGCAGCATTTTTATTGATGCCAGCAACACATGCAGAACATGGCATGTGTGTAGGCTGATTGATACTCCTGATGTGGTACTGTTGGGGACTTTACAGTTGATGGAGGTGTCTGCTGAGGTACATCCCACAGGGGCTATTGTAGTCGATTGACCCACTGATGCAGGAGGACTGCAGAGCCACAATGACCTCACCTTGTGTAGATCTGACATCCTTCATGATTAGGTGGGTATATGGTATGTTTCTGTAAACACTACAGCACATGTTTGTCCAGTGCAGGATATCTATCACCCTGTGTCCCCAGGTCTCTCATTACATGTTAACTACATAATGGGTTAACACCTATGTGGTAATTGGTGGACACTTACTGTATATCCACGGAGGTTGACTATACACATTTCTGCACTTAGCTTGCTGACATAGCTATGGCACCAGTTGTCTGTTTGTATGTGGCCCTTTTGTAGGATGCATGTGTCAGCTGGTGGATCATATGTGGTGAGCGGTTTGTAGTCCTCTGCGAACATGTTAGGACACAGTCCTTCCATGTTTGCCTGTACCTATGGGACATATATACCAGACGAGGGGGATACCAGGTCCAAGCCTTGTGGGATGCCAGTTATATCTGGTTTGTAGTCTGACATGGCTGAAGCAGGTCTGACCATGTCTGTTCTGTCCTTGGTCTGGTTTGCAACCCTCTACTGACATGTGGGTTTATATTTACACTGGTGAGCCTATCTATACTGAACATGTAGGGTATTGTATAGACGCCTTTGCAAGGTCCAGATCCACTGTGTGGATCACATTGCCCTCATCAATGACCTGAATGACTGTTTCAATTGGGTCCGACATGGTTAGGGGCAGGATCTGCACTTGAGAGGCCACACTGTGTTGGGTCCGGTGTCAGTAGGTCCCGACATCCATATTTCTGTGGTACATGCTGCTCCTTTCCATAGCTGAGCAATCTGGGCTTCTCAGGATTCTGGGGTAGTACTGTTCAGTATCCACTCAGGCAACACCTTTGTTGAGAAGGACCACTGTTGCTGTACACTGCTCTTTGGGTACATATTCTGTGGTACGGCTGGCATTGGGCAGTAGTGTGGTGTGGCATTCCATTCATCTTAGACTCCAGGTTGCACATCCCAGGTCACCATCTCATACCATTGCTGCTGTGTGTTTTGCTTTGGAGATGTTGTCTGTTACCTCAGCATCTGCTATGTCAGGGGCCAGCTGTCTGCTGGGATACATATTCTGCATACATGGGTTGTGTGGGTTTGCACTGCACCTGTCAGGATGTATGTTGGCAATATGTGTGTGTGTTTGTGGTGTTTGTGTGATTCAGTCCATATCTGTGAATTCACAAGATGGCTCCTACCATCAGTTGTGTAAGCCTTGGATTATCCTTCATGTCCTGTGCAATTTGTATCTACATAGGTTCATAGGTTCATACTAGGCTATCCACCCTGGGCATTTGTTAGGCTAGCCAGAGTGTGTGTGGCTTTTGAGACCCCTTGCTATCTGGATATTATGGCCATGTATTGTTTGCTTAGCTGTGCCTCTGTCTGGACATCACACAGTGAAGACCCCCACTGTAACTCTACAATCATCCATCCACTTGCCAAGATTCCTGTTGAACAATGTCAGTGAGGGGCTCTGCCTAACATGGGGTGGGAGTCTGGTCCAGGGTGTGAGGAACCTCTGGATTATGTATCTGTCCCACCAGCACATCCTATTTCATTATGTGTTGGGGTTGACATCTCTCACTCTCGCAGCTCCAATGGATATGTGTTGTCTGGTGTGGAGCAGGTCCATCACTCCTGTGTTAGGCATGGCCTCCTACAACAGGCATGCAATGCCTCTGTGTGGGCAGTCTGCAACTGTAGTCAGCTGGGGTGTCTACAGCCTAGCAGCATATGACATATATGTATGACACTTTCTCCTCTTGGTAAGGTAGCTTTGCAGTCTTCCTAACTGCTGCAGGTGTCAGGTAAGGTAGATCCCATGAGTCATTGTACTGGATTATCGGTGTGATTGGGATAACGTGTAGGGCACAGTGGCCTCTGTTGCCATAGATGTGACTCCTTTCCTAATACAGTGTCACATGTACACAGTCTTCCTAGCCACATTGGCAATGTGGGTGTCACATAACAGGTTACTGTTCACTTGTGTCCCTTGGTCCCTGGTTACACCTTCCATACATTATGGTTTACCACCTTTGTGGTATTTCGTGGTACCTTGTCTGGTATTTGGTGGGACATTCATACTGTCCAGTGTGTTCCAGACGGTGGGGTTATTGTGTGTGAGAGTGGTCTGTAGCATACTGCAGACTGCACAGCAGTCTTGCCTACAGTTAGTTGCGGGTGAACTCCACTGCCTTGTACATTGTCAGTTACCTGGGCCTGGGTGTCTGTGCTGCCTATGGTTACTCACCTCCTTTTATGTAGTGTTCCAGGTTTTGGGGCCATGACACATGGTACATGGTATAACCTGGTAGTGCTGGTGTGCTGTCAGGAGCCTTGCAGCAGGTTTCTGTCACTGCACAGAAATCGATGTTCTGTATTCTGGCGATGGCCTAGGGGGCATGCATATTGGGGTGTACACATCTGGCATCGGTCATCATTTCCCTTATGTTTCTTCCCACTTATGTTTTCTGGTGGCGGGTCAGTCTGTTCAGCCTTGCCTACAAAACGCTGTCTGGAGGTGGCCAAGGCCTTATCCACTATTCAGGCGCCGGTAACGGTGCAGGCCATACCAAGGGCAGCTGCATGGATTGTCAAGCATGACATCCCAACCTGACAGACATTGGATCCCCTTGGACTGACACCAGTAGATGTGCTACTTGCTATGACTGATCATTCCATGTTTCTACTGTGGCATTATTCTTGGTAAGGGTAAGTTGCTGCAAACGGTGAGTGTCATACCAGCCTGGACTACATAATCAGATAGCTCATCTGTGTCTCTTTACATGTAGGCTAGGGCAGTACACCTCGGGTCATTCACACCAGCATGGACTATAACTGCATCATATTTCTGTTTGCTTTGGAGTGACCTTCATATTTGTGTTATGTGGCATGTTGTGGCGGCCTACAGGCAGCTTACTGTACCCTTTCCTTTGTTCAGTCTGCTGCGGGACAGCAGTGTGTCTGACTATGGAGTCACCTATTACAACTGTATCAGGCATGTTGTTTCTCCTTCTGGCCTGTGACTGTTTGGCACACCAGCTTTGTGTGCTATGTTGTGCATGTGCTATGTTTGGTGGATGTTTCATTGGGTGTCTGCTTTATTGGACTCTGTTGGTGTGCTGTGTGTGTGATTTCTGCCTCTGGGAATGTCTTTCTGTGTTTATGTGTTTGGTTTGCAGTTGTGATAGGTCTATGTGGGTATGTATTTGTGGTGTGTGTGGTTACCTTCTCCTACTGACTTGTTGTGGGTGTACTGAGTTGGGGGAGCTCTGCCTCCGGTTTGGATGGATGGTTGCATCTCTCACATATATTTGTATTTCTTGGGTGGAGTTGGTGGTTGTCTGTGTACTTGGGGCAGGTGTAACATTGGCACAGGATTCACAGATTCCACTTGTTGAGCCTGGCCTTACTGGATTGCATGTGTGGACAGATTATATTGCCATACTACTGATCAGTAATTACGTCATTGTTCATGCTTGCTCTATCATGTAGTAGCTTCCTCTTTCTCTTGCATGTTTTAGTTATGGCTGGAGTCCACCATGCCAGATTTAGGCACTGTGTCTTGTTTTAATTTGGGACTGCATAATCCAAGCATTCCTGGCGGTGTTCATGGCGTGGCTGTCTTGCAGGTTCTCCATATTTTGCACCTGTGAACTTTCATGGCTTCTACATCATTTTGGAGGTGTGCATAATGCTTAGCACATGTTTTCCACTGTGTTTCCCGGACAGGGACTCTGGTCAGGGTTTGTATATCCAGTGTGATTACTATATGGTCTGGTGTTACCAATGTGCAATACACTTCTCATCTTAACATCCCATACCCATGTTGCTGATTATCACATCCAGTATGCTTGCCCCTCTTGTGGGTGTGCTACGTTGTTCCTGGGCCTTTTGGTTTGTGGTTTAATGCCCTTTTGTCCTACACTGTTGCAGCTGGTATACTTCTCCCAGTCTATGTGTCTGGGTATTTGCAGTCAGCAATTATAATGTGGTTTTCAGGACTTGACATATTCATATATTCCAGCATGGGCGCAATGCAGTTTCTGGTGTTGGGCCAGTACTCTGTGGCAGGCTATACACTGGTGGGCGGTTTTAGCCACTGTTACTTGTGCATGGCTAGTCCATGCTGCTTTTTCTGGTGGTACCAACATGGGGGTGTTGTTATCCTTGTCATTGTTGATGGTCACCCTCCTTTTGTAGCTTGTTCCAAGTGTTGCGGATGTACAGCACAGTCTGAGGTGTGACCTGGTGGTGTTAGGGTGCTGTTGTGAGCCTTGCCTCGGTATTCTGTTGCAGCACAGTTATCAACATTCTCCATACTGGGTGGGCTTAGTCTGCATGCATCTTGCTGTTTGACCTTATCCCTTATCTGATTCTTATCCCTTCTGGTACCTAGGGAGATAGGTTTGTGTTTTGCACCTTCCTATTCAGGGCACACTGTGCATGACAACAGCCTTTGCCAGTATCCATACAGCCTGCACTGATAGGTGCATGCCAGTCCTGGCAGGTGGTGCATCATGTCATGCTCAGCATGTCATCCCAGACTGGCACACAGTTCGTCCCCTTTGCCTACCTGCATTACTCCGGTATTGTTGCACTTCATCATCTCGTTGTCCTGTTGTGGCATGCTGCTTGTTGAGGGTAGGATGTTAGGCGGGTCCTCAGGTGTGCATATGGTACTTGGTGTTACATTACTTGACACACAGCATTCATGCCTCAGGTGGTGCTGCAGGGCTGCCTCTGTCGGATGCACATATTACACTTACCTGTACATGTTTGTGAACAGGTTGTGTCACATTAGGCATCCCTGTTACTATATGGTGAGTCGGAGAGGGTATCATTCCCATGGTTCCTACTGAGCCAATGTATGTGCTATCGTTGCCTCTTTGCCAGAGCCAGGGCATACTGGGCACGCCTCCTTCTGCCTACTGGGGCAGGCTCAGGTTGTTCCTCCTCCGAGTCACGCTGTGCCTGTGGTGGCCTTGGCGATGGTGCTGGGCTGTTTGGCCCAGCCCTATGGTGATCCTGCTGCAGCTGTTTTCGCATGATCATATTATGTAGCATAGCACATACCATGACAATTTGGGTACATGTAGTTGGTGTGTACTGCAAGGCTCCACCAGATGTGTCGAGACACCGGAACCGTGACTTGAGCAGCCCAAACACACGCTCTATTACATTCCGTGTTTGTGCGTGTGCCTCATTATGGCGTTCCTGTTCAGGTGTGTGTGCATTTCTGATGGGTGTCATCAGCCACGGCTCCAGTGCATATCCAGCATCCCCCACTAGGTGTCCATGTGGGATGTCCCCATTGGCAAATGTCTGGTACAGCTGCGTCAGATGCCAGATGTGGGAATCGTGGTAGCTCCCAGGACAGCCGGCACACACATTCATTATTATGCCCTGGGCATCACACACGACCTGGCAGTTGATGGAGGAAGCCCTTGCGGTTTATGTAGGCCCTACCCGCTCTCCTGCTGGTGCTTTGATGCGTATGCGTGCAGTCTATAGCACCCAGTACCTCAGGGTATTCCGCTATTTGCTGGAAGAGACGATGTTGCTGGCCAATACCTCACGGGCATTGGGGAAGTATACATGATCACCGACATGTGCTGACATGGCATCCAGGAACTGGTGCAGTACCCTGGAAGCTGATGCCTGTGATATCCCCATCATATCGCCAGTTGGTCTCTGGAAGGTACCTGTTGCTAGTATTCTTAGGCCAACACATACCTTGGTTTCCACTGGGATGGGTTCCCCTCTGTTTGTTCTGTGTGTGAGGCGTGGCCTGCACAGCTCCACTATTTGCTGCAGGAGGTCTCTGTCCACTCTATAGCTCTACTATCTCCAGCTCATGTAACCCATGGTAGGTGACCCTGGGCCTGTACACTCTTCTCCGTCTCCTCACTGCGGGTTGTCTGGCACCATCTGCATTGTCACCACCCTCAGCAAGTCGCCTATGTCTCATTATGATAGCTATGGCAGCCCCTAACATTTCTGCTCTGAGTTCAGCTTTTTCAGTTTTCACTTCTGATAACTGAACTCCTGTCTTGCAGTGTCTCTTGAGAGAAACATTCTGCACTGCTGTTTGCAGAGTTTTAAGTGCTGGGCTGGCCTAGTATTCTGCCTGTGTAATTGCCTGCATCTAATTGTTTTCACCTGCTAGCTCCAGCAGTATTCCCTGCTAACTTCCTAGTACATCTGTTGTTTCCTTTTTCCCTGCTGTTTCCTCAGGGTGGGCGTGCAAACCAGCAGAAACAGGCTCACAGTGGCTTACAGCACACATACTTACACAGTTCAGAATCTGCTTATTCAGTTTTAGACGTGCACGCCAGCAAGCAGTGTTAAACAGCTCACTACACGCTCCCACATGCTTAGTCTGCCTTACAGCGCACACTGCCTTATACACGCCCAGCAAGAAACTTTGGTGTAGGCAACAGTGTACACCTTCCATTTCTTGGCTTTCTCATGTTTACTTGGGGCACACCTCCCCTTGATGTCTCTCTGACATCTGTCATGTAACTCTACCTCCCAATGAGTTCTATCCCTTTCTACCCTTCCCCTGTGATGTCACCTATCTCCTACTCTGTTCCTCCCCTTCTGTAACTCTTACACTACTCAGACTGTGCTCATTTGCTATGTGACAGTGGTATTCAGTATCCTTACCTAATTTGCATCAGATTGCCTACTAATGCTTAGTTACATCTCTTACACTTGGCTTCCCCTTGGCAACCACTACACGGTGGCCATGTTGGTTTTCTATGCTGGTCCCTCCATTGACATTCCATATAATTCATAAAACCTACATTTGTAGGTTTAAAACCTTCGTTTCATGTTTTATGCAGTGCAGCCCGTTTTGGGGCTGCGCTGGATCGGCAATTGAAAAAATGATTTTTATATTTTTGCATGGGGTTGCATTGCCAATGGCCACATATTTGGCCATTGGCATGCTGCCTACATATGCACCCTTTATTTGGAGCTGACATGGCTCCATTGCGTGTTGCAGGAACGTACTCAGTTGTCAACTGAGTACATTTCTGCAGCTAACCGCTCTTACTGTTCTGGGCTTCCTGGATCGCTGATCAGCCTCATTTGCATGCTATTCGGATGCAAGTGGGCTGATTAGCTTAGCCACGCCCACTCCGTGTAAGAGCCGTGTTAGACTAGCTCTTACACGGACTTTGGGCTGTTCCTGGATCACGAAGGCTACATGGAGTCTTACACTACTCTTAGACTCCGTGTAAGCCTTCGTGAATCCGGCCCGTTTGTAAGATGACAAGTGACGTCTGCTCATTGGTAGCTAGAATATTTGTTGGTTTTAATTTGGCTACAATTTGATGGTACTTGTGGGCAGTGAAGTTTGTATTCTATGTTTCTAAGGTAGATATATGATAATAATTATGGAAGCTGTATAGAAGTGACTCATCTATATAACATACTGGAGACGTATGATTAGTGTTTTGATCTGCTTGACTTAAGAGAGCATGGGAGATGCAGTATTAGTGCACTTTGCAGCTGTAGTTTGTTATTCACAACAGTAAATCTATCAGGCTTGCTATTGTGGTAGGAAATGTATCACATACATGTTTATAAAGTCATAGTCATACTCATGCTTTATGTAACAAAGGGACTGTAAACTAAAGTTTTCATCAACAACTACATGTATGATCACATACCTACATATGTATCATGTATCCTATTATTAAGGCAGAGTATTACTATCGAGGCAGTGCCTTCCATAGCAGATGTGCACATGAATGGCAGCACATATTAAGGCAGAGTATTACTATGGAGGTGGTACCTTCCACAACAGATATGCACATGAATGACAGCACACCATATCTCTGGCATGTTAATATTTATAGATTAATTATTTTACTCACAGTAGCAGCTCATGGTGTTGAAAGTAAAATAGTAATTTGTATTCATTTGGGAGAGTTGTTTTATATGTAAAACAAGGGAAGTGAGCATCATTTTAATCTTAAACTACTATTGGCATTGCTAATCCTATTCAGCTACATGGTTATTTTCTGCTAATTTGGCTTGCATTCTGGTTTGTGAATATGCACTTTATTGTGGTAAACTGCTGCGTGCTGTTCATCTGTGTTCCAGCCAACAGATTTGACTTCAGTTCAGATCCCTAGACCACCAGGGAAGTGACTTTGGGTTACTGAGCAATTGTAGTAATTGCATGATTGTGATTTAAACCGTGTGCCTAGCTAGTGGCAACACCATTTATTTTGGACAATTGTTACTTTATTTGTGAGAGAAGGGAAATAAGCATTATTCTAATATCAACGCACTATAGGCTTGATAGTACTACTTGTCTCTGAATGCTGATAGTGTACAACTGACTGATCAGCATCTCACCCTTAGTGCCCAGGCCCTCCACCTCACCCAGCTATACCTTTGTTCTTTACTCCCAATAATTCCTTTTTAAAGAAGGAAATAGTCTCTTATGCCTGTCATCTTTTCAAATTCTGTTCAAACCAGCATCAACATGGCACTGCTAAACAAACCTTTTGACTTCTAACAGCAAGAAATCTGGACAAAGCCATAAATAACAGGGGGACAAAGGACCAAAAATCGAGACTTTTTTGAAAATTGCTCTTGCTCACTTAGAAAGTTGATAGAATAATAGATTTTACTTTAGAATGAATTTTCTGAAAGTCTGAAACTCAGATTTCTGTCATTATTTATCTGACTTCAACCCTTAATGTTTTGCCAATGATTTGCCAGAAAACCACAATTTTATGAGAACCAGACCAAAAATAGGATGCAAAAATCTGGACATTCTGCAAAAATCTGTACAGCTGAGAGGTATGCCAGTGCTGAATGATGGAAACCTGAACAAAAGCTGCCTATACTAGAGGCCATATGACTCTTGAGAATACCCACATTTGTGTAGTTACTGGGATGTGGTTCTAAAGCAGTGACAACATTCTCTCTTTACTTGGGTGTATCGGGTGCAGTGCTTACCACTATTTAAATACTTTTTAATAGTAAGTGTCCACTTGGAAGGGGAGTATCTGTGTTGGGTCTATATTATATTCTCGAAAGCTGACAATATCGAAGCTGATATTGTCGACACGAGAACAGTGAAAGTGCACAACATCGAACATGTAAACGGAAATCTTCATAAGGGGAGATTTCCATTTACTGCAATGTAGTGCGGTCTCGGAGTTGGTATATTTAAGTAACGGTGAGTGTGGGGGTTGCAGCCCCCCACGTGGAGGGTGCAGATGGGCTTGCCACCTGCTTAAACCCATTAAGGTCATTTTTTTTTTTGTTTTTATAAGTTCGATGTTTGAAGACATTGACCATATGCTGTCGACCATATGGTGTTCGATGTTTTCAACCGTCTATCTTATAATATAGATCCTCTGTGTTTGTTCACAACCCCTTACCTCACGATTAATTACATGAGGTAATGGACTTCAACTTCTGCTTATTCTAGTACCTATGAGCTTGTCCACCTACCACATCATAGCTGACTACTGAACACCCTTTTATCACTCATAGCCCACGAAGAAAAAAACACTAAATGCACTTCATTGTAATAAGCTTATCCATGCATTTTAAGTGACTGGATTAGTACATTTAGATTTATGCTCTCTCCCAGCGCTTCAATTGTAAAGCTAAAAAAAAAAAAAATAGATAGTGAACACTTCTACTGGCACACCAACCAGGTGGTCAGATACATGATATGCCACCCCCTGCCCCAGCCATTCAGGTCCCGTTTCTGTGCCCTGCTTCTACCCCTCTCTTAATATAATTTCTATTAATTGTAGCAAACTGTTTGCTACAAATGTAGCAAACAGTTTCTACAGTTTATAATCTGCCTGTTTGGGGCACTACAGTACAAAAGTTTATACCCTATCTGCATGGAGCACTAGAGTGGTAGGGTTTCAGTTAAACAATTTTTTTTAATTTTAAACTGTAGCAAAGCAAGTAGTTGCTACAATTTAGACCACACATGGAACGCTACAGTGCTCAAGTTTGACTACAAGCAGGTATTGCATTAACAAATGATCTGGATCAACTAGTTGCACCCCGAGCACTTTGCACCCAGGGCAATTCCCCCTCTCACCTTTTCCTAGCTATGCTAATGCCCATGATGTTTATCTTACCAAACTACACTCTCTAACTGTCTAATCTGATTCAATCCTTAAGGATAATTTTCATTACCCCTCTATAAAATTGGAAAGCACACTGTACAGTAAATAAGACTAGACAGTAGTTTCTGAATTTTATCATGGCAAACTCTTTCATATAGATAGTGCCCTCACCAAAGTACAAATCTATTCTTACTAATATAACCCCAGTGTATTCCATAAACATGCTTACCAAATTGGTAGTTAAATTAGGGCATCAAACAATATTTTCCTTATGATTCCAGCCCCAGATATGCTTAATTTCTACTTTCTTTAAGGACTTCACCAAACCTAATTTACTACAGCTAATAACCCAATGATTTTTAAGTGGGTTCTACCTTATTAGAACCATACGGCCAAAAGTGCCACTTATAGTATGGAATTCTGCTCCCACCAATACTTTTTCATAGAAACATCTATCTGCATCTGTCACAGGTACAATGTCACGTTTAAAAGCAAGCAACTGCTGTGGACACCTGATATCAGTAAAGTCTACAACAAGAGAAAAATCTGTTGGCCAGAAAGATTAGACTCCATTCCTCTTGAATTAAAAGTGACCTCAAAAGGAAAAATAAATAATTAATGTGAAATGTAAAACATACACAGCAAAATATGAATTAAACATTGCTGTGGCATCTAAGAAAAGCATAAAACTTGCTTTACCTCTGTTAGGAATCTTTGGAACAATAATCAGCAATCTACGCTTACATTAAATAGCACATCCAGTCTAACTCTGTGGGACTTGTAACTTGTTAGTGGACAGGTTTACACAAATGTCTCCCCTCTTTGTACATATTATTCCATCTGCTCCATCATCTTTGATTTCCTCTAAAAAGTTGCAAAAGATCTTTTCAAATTAAGAATACTAGCTGTATCAGTTTCAACAACATGCCATGCAACTTATTTGTTTCTTTTTTAAACACCTTTATTGAATTATAACAACTCATCCACTAATTAACTGGCATACATAGAGAATCCACTTGGATATGGTGGCACAGTAACACACTTCCCTCTAAAATAGTTGTCAGTAGGGGTAACCTCCAGGCATCCATGATGGGACAACTAGTCTTCAGAATCTACGTTACTGGGGTCAGAACTGACAAGTTCATTTGTTTGAGGAAGATTGCTGATGACTGAAACTCAGTGATGTCATCAGATCACCTGAAGACACAGATCACCTCCAAAAGGGTCTATCCCTCTCTGAGTCATGGTACCAAGAGCATGCACTGAAGCTAAATGAAAACAAATGCAGTTGTGTACACTTTGGGAAACAGGAATACCATGCACCTACTTCATAAATACGACCTCTTTCAAAATGGGTATTGTTATTAGAGGCCTGAGCACATTCCTGGACAATAACCTTTCCTTTGAACCATGTATCAGCTATGATTAGGAAGTCTTTCTATCTAGTTCAGATAATTACTTAAGGCATTTCCTTCAGGTCTAATCAAGTCATTTTCCTCTATATTCCTTCCTCATCAGGTATGCATGCTCAAATTTAGTCTCTCCTTTGGAATGTATTGATCCCAACATATCATCCAGCTATAATAACCTCAACATGTCCTACCAAAGGAAATCTGGGTATGAACCTCTAAAACTTTAGAGAAGGGCTAAAATCTATCTTTTTTGTCTCTCTCCTATACACCTTAGCTACTGTTTTTATATTGACCTCTACATGATGATCTATGCCTGGCCACCAAGGCAGCAAATGCCCCTGTCTTGTTTGATGTCTGTCTCTAGAGACTCAAACTTCATCATAAAATCATAACATAAATTGAATCTGTTGGTGAGATCACTGTCTCTCCCAGAGATACCCCTATAAGTAGAATAAGCTTCTTTCACATACCAAATACAGATGCTCCCTAATTACCTTCAAAGAAACCTTACTAAGTGAATAGGGATCCATAAAATAGTCATTGGTCTTGCCTCCCCCTTCCATTATGGATAAGGGGAGGCAAATAGTGGGAATACTAGTGTCTAGGCTGAAAGTGATCTATACAATTGGTATATATCTATAAACCATGTCTTACGTATAAACCTTAAAATAATCTCAGAGGCACATAAACTACTAGATGTCTATATTGACAAAGATCTCAGATTAACTGCCATATACAGCACATTTGAAAGAAAATGCATCAATAACTAGGCACCATCTTTAGAGCCAAAGCATATATATATATATATATATATATATATATATATATATATATATATATACATATATATATCAATACAAGAAATCATATTGCCGGCACCCTTTTACTCCCCTCCCTTCTATAGCCAGAACCTATTCTTGCCAACTTACAATAAGCTCAGCAGAATAAATAGGAGCAATGCTATAACAAAGTAGCTAAATTTGTTGCTAACCCCACCCCCCCATAGAACCTATAATAATAGGACTCTCAGAGAACGTCATTGGTTTGAACTACCTGACTACCTAATTCAGTTATACATAGTCTCATCAATAATTTTGTAGCCTGCTCATCCCTAAAAATCTTATAAAAATATACAAACCCTTTGCATTTCTTCATTCAGGGAAAAACTCCTACTAAACATAACCAAATCAAACGATATTATAGGAGATTCCCTTTTCTATCATCGTGTATCTAAACTCCGGAATGCAATTCTCATAGCAATCAAGCAATAGCCTACTCTAAAAGTATTCAAACAATATCTAAAACCTTACTTGATTACTACCTGGTTCTGAAATGACACTGGACCATAAATCCTGTCTTCTAAACTACCCTCTTTTTATCTCATCTCAAATCTTCCTGAAATCATGTACTTTATCTAACTTCTTACAAAACTTCTTTATTCTCCAAAATGCACTCAACCATTTGTTACTACTCTCAAATTAATGATCCTAAATAAAATGCAATTTTTGTATTAACCAAAGTCTGTACTACTTATATTGTAATGAACATGTTCAGTTTTTATGCTTTGTAAAACTAGTACTTAATGTTTAATGCAACATTTGTATGTAATGGAGCATTTCTCCCCAGGTCTGCCATGGAAATCTGACTTGTGCCCATTTGAATTTTCCTAGTAAACAAAACCAACAAATAAATAAATAAAATAAACTTGTGAGATACCTTTGGGATGCTTGGTTAAGCTTATAAAGGCCCAAGTGGTTGTTAGCCTAGCATACCCTTATGAATCTATTTTTTTAATTTAAATTACAAAGTAACAACCTGCTTCCAACAAAATAATTAATCACGCTGTTCCTCCAAGTTGTACCTGTGTTAGGCAGTGTAGTATATGGTTTACTATACACTGAGTATGTATTTTGCACAACAAGTAGCTGAAAACTTAGTACATAATAATAATGAATCTGCTGCTGCAATACTGTTACAGTATTATATGCTGTTACTATACATTTCTAGTACCATGTCTCAGATGTCATTTTACTGAATAGTAAAAACAGCGATTAAAGAACAACATGGCAATACTGTCATAGTATTCTGCTCATACATGATAATGCAGCTTCATTGGTACTGCATCACTATTATAAGACTCCGGACAATGCACAATCCTGCAAAAATACAGCGTAGCAGCATTTTGTTTCAGTAACCCACTTTTTGATTCATAACATATCACACACCAAAGTGATTTAAAACTGTAGACCAAATAACCTCTCTGTGAATAAAGGAATGAGATAAATGACATACTAAATGCTTGTATAACAATGGTCTACAGAACTGTTTCCATTAAAGCAGAAAAGTTATTTAAAACATAAATGTAAATGGAGACCGTTTTCCTCAACTGAATTCCATGGTAAGTATTAAACACTTAGCAGTCCAAGGCTGGTCTGTATTCAATTGCTGTGCAAATGCTTTATGGGTACCCATGATGTCCACAAGTGAGTGTAGCTAGGTTATGATTCATGCAGGCCATTTATATTTAGGAGCAATGCCTATGAATTATTGTAAACAAATTGACTAGAATGAGGTATAAAGGAGAAATTATGAAAAGTGGCACGTGCTAATGAAGCCTACTTGCATTTCATAGTCCACACATTTATTTTAAAAATGTAGGTGGTGTATTATATCTATTTGGTATACATGATTGCTGAACCTATAAAAATAATTTAAGTTGTCCTTTGTCTGCCAAAATGTGACATTCATATAGAATAACATATTTAATAATCATTCAAGCAATACCTGCCATCCTTGGGGGAAAAAAAAGTTATGTGGCTCAACCCCCAATATTTTTTTACACGTGTAGAGACCAACGAGGTAAAGGTGTGCTGAAGTGATGTTTGCACTAACATGAATACATACTACAATAAATAAATCAGTTTTAACACCTCCATCCTTTCATTAGCACCTAAAACATTCTTGTGATCATAATACTGTCAGTGTCACTCGGGGAAACTCCGATTAAAAACACATGGGTACCCAAGAAAACATCCTTGCCACTAATAAAAATAAGATCAAGGTCCTCTGTGCATTTTCTGTGCAAAGTAGGTTTTTTTAACCTTTATCTCTATGAATCACAATAATATGTGAACTTCTAAGGCACCTTGTCCTTTTAATAGGCTTCCCTTAATGTTTCTGCCGTAGACAGGTGTGTTTATCAAAACACCTCCACATTTCTGTAGTCAGCGTGAATGACCTCTGCTGACCATATTTGCATAACAATGTAATGCCGCTCTTCTTGGATTACCGCTACACTCAGCTGAAACCTGGGTCTATAAATACCACTACAAATGTCAAAATCTGGATGTATAGAGAGCAAATCTTCAACAGTTAACTAAAAAATGTCCACAATGTCTTCACAGTCTATAAAACCTTCTGCTTATCTGCAGTAATTACCTCTTCTTTGTAAGATAAACAGTACTATGCCATATCACTAGTAACATAATGGCTCATTCAAAAATTCTAGACTCATTAAATAATTACATTGCAGACAACATGAATCCTTTCCCATTTTAGTGTCAATTTTGATCATGCAGGAAAATGATATTTTATTGCCATAAATATAATTGAAAAATATATATTTTACTGCCAGAGATGCCAAAGGTATACATTTTGTAGAAAGGGTTGAGAAATGTGGTGCAATGTAAATTAATCATATGCAAATGCTAGAATGTATGTTAAATGCAGTGATTTGTTTCTTTGAAAGCATTTTTGATAATTTATTAACCTCAAAAAACTTATTAACATTAACTTATTGCAGATATTTTACAAAAGTATATCTAAAAGCTTGCAAAATATAGGGTATAGCTTTTATTTTGGAATGTGTTTACCCAACAAAATTTATAAACATGCATATTAAAAATTATGCAATTACCCATGCTGCCCTTCAAAATGTCATGTGAATGAAAAGTTTTATTTCATGTAATACAACAATGCATTGGCATCAATGTCCATTATAGACAATACTAAGAGAAAATGAACTTTTGAATGTATAACATGTAAGGAACAATAACTTTCACCAAAAACATTTATAGAGGTGCCTAGAGTGAATCTAAATATAACTTTGATACTCTTCATAGGACTGCAAAACAAAATCTTCTTTCACAAAAGTAGTGTGTTGACTTAATGCGAAAGGCACTTTGATTTTAAAGTAACATGACATATTCTCTTGATGTACATACTTTCTGTACAGCTAAAGCTATTATTTGTATATGAGGTTTACACACTGAAAGAAAGTGGTGTAGATCGGATCATACATCTCAACCTTTTATCACAAGAAATCTGGACAAAGCTTAAAATAATGGGTGGAAAAGAATCCAAAAATAAGGACAGATGCCAAATACTGCTCTTTTAAACCCAGAAATTGCCAGAATGACACAATTTTTGTTAGCATTCATTTACTGAAGGCTATGAAGTCGCAAACTGAAATTTATGCCATTATTTAGTGACTTCAATCTTCAGTGATTTACCAGAAAAAAAAATAATTTTATGAAGAACAGACCAAAAATATGAGGCAAAATTCTGGACATTCTGCAAAAATCTGGACAGTTGAGAGGTATGATATCTGATTAACCATTACAATAACACAAGTATGTGGTCAAAGAAAGAGAAGATTAACAACCTTAGGGAAGTAATTCTTTATGACAGGTAAGTACTTCATTTAGACTATGCAGAGAAAAGGACAACATCCTGTAGCATAACTAGATGTTTTGAACTTGGTAACCATTTTGATAAGATGCTTGTTCCACAATTAAATGTTTTGTCTTTTGCCATTACTACAGACCAATATCAATGAACACATAGTACAACTTTCTCTACACAATATGTCATGACCCTCATCTCAAAGTTCACTTAACCACTGGCAATTCCAAGTGTAAAGAAGGAGGCAAACTGTATGTCTGTATAATGTACTTTACTGCATATGAGTATAAATTAGGAGGAGGTTGTATTTCTAGTGGCAAAGATTTTCCCTGTTCAGCAGAAATAAAAAGGAATTTTTATTCCTGACGTTATGACAACTCTGTAAAGAAATATTGTAGGTCATGTATGTTTTCTGCATACTGAAAACAGTTCACACAATTTTCCAATTGGAAAAGAATAGGCCTGGAGCCTTTACAAGCCTAGCATATAGAAGTGCCCTGGCATCATGCCGCCCAACATTAGTTCCCAGTGCCTCTATCAATTAGACCCACTGGAGTGATCCCCGGAGTGAATGTGCATTAAAATGCTGAAATTGACCTCACCATACACTTAATAATATCCATCTATTGAACAGGTATGCCCACTTGACACACTGTCCTTTTAAAGAGGCAACCCATGAGCCAAGTCTGGTTAAATGACACAGTAGGCAATTGAATGCTGAAGAGATCAAACCTTATACCACGGGAATTACATCTCATAGTCTTTGCTTCAGAGGCAGGCATTTTAGTAAGCGTGTGTTACTAATTAAAAAGAATATAAACACACACACAAACACACACACACACACACACATACACACACACACACACACACACACGCAAACATCTATCTATATCTATATCTACATCTATATCTATATCTATATCTATAGCTATATCTATATCTATATCTATAGCTATATCTATATATATATATATATATATATATATATATATATATATATATATATATATATATATATATATATATGTCTACTTCTTTTGACCTAACTCCCATTTGCCTGACACCCATTTGCCTGAGACCAAATGACTGAAATTTCATTTGCCTAACACTTCATTTGCCCGACACTTCATTTCACTGACAAGTATTATTAGCAAGAAAATGGAATATGCCCCCTTCCCCACTGTAGTGCGACCCTGTAGTTAGAATATATAGTTAGGGGTGTGGGGCACAGCCCTCACAACGGGGGTGTGAAGCCCCACTTACTTTTCTTTTACTAAGCAATATTACATCAAAAGTTAACAATATCATATGAAATGAAGTACGGGGCTTCGCCCACACCCCGTGTGGGAGGCTGTGCCCACACCCCCTTACTATATTTTCTTACTCCAGCGTCCCACTACAGTGGGGAAGGGGGCATATTCCATTTTCTTGCTAATAATACTTGTCAGTGAAATGAAGTGTCGGGCAAATGAAGTGTCAGGCAAATGAAATTTCAGTCAAATGGGGTCAGGCAAATGAGTGTCAGGCAAATGAAAGTTAGGTCAAAAGAAGTAGACCCATATATATATATATATATATATATATATATATATATATATATATATATATATATATATATATATATATATATATATATATATATATATATATATATATATATATATATTCTGATGAAATGTTTTAGATTTTTTCTTCTAATATAAGCACTTAGTAATGATGAATTCTAAGCCACAACTGTCTTCTGTGTACTGAACACTCTGCATAGAAAGTGAATGGAATGCAAAATGCCTTTGTCTAACTGTGAATGCCTCTGCACCAATCTTTTTGGTAACCATGCAGAAAACATTATATCTTATCCCAACTTTTGAGATTTCATTATGAAATTTGCACAGTAGTAACAAGTAGCCAGTTACGAAATGAACTTGAATCCTCTGCTTACTGATTTTGTTGCAATGAGTTAAGTTTAACTCGGCTGTTTTACCTTCTTCAAATTGTGTCAGTTTATCTATGGCATGATGCAAATGAACAAAAGCATATATATCTTCTGATGAACTTATGTTTTTTTTTCTTGTGATGTAATGACAACTCAAAAGAAATATTGTAGGCCATGACTGTATTCTGCATACTGAGCATAAATTAAACATAACACCTCCACTGAAAACACTTAATGCCGACACTAAGTGAGTAACCAGACAACACAAGCATAACTCTCACTTTCTTCCTCCTAATTTTAGTTTTCCTACTGATTTTCTTTCAGCCTTAAACATTGCGGAGGTTTTAAAAGGTTACCACAAAGTGTAGACTACATATACACTTAGTGCATTGAGAGTGACTAGAAAGCACAAGATATGGTAGGGATGTTATTGATTACTGATTGTGTACACTTAGTGTACATTTAGTTTACACTTAAGGTAGGTGTTAATGAATCTGGTAATACATCTCAGCTCCCCTCCTCCAGGGTCCAAATGGAGAGATCATAAATTCAGCAAGCAAATGAGAGTAGTATTATCGGAACTGAATTCATATTCCTGGGGAGTACCTTCATGAGGCAGACCTCGTTTTCACAAAATCTCACCAAGATGACTCTGATATATATATATATATATATATATATATATATATATATATATATATATATATATATATATATATATATATATATATATATATATGTAAACTGTATTTTATATAGCATATATCATGCATAGAAGTAAGTACAAAAACAAAAAAAACAAAAAGAGAACTGAGTGGACAAGTCCCCAGATAAAAAAGTGCACAATCCTGGTAGGTGCACTGGTGCCAGGACTGGAAAAAAATGACAGTGTAGAATCTTCAAGACACATAAACATTCCTATTAAGCGATTAGGCCAAGCTCAAGGGGAGTATGTCCCCTCTGTTGTAGAAAGTAGTAATAGTCCACAAAATCTCAAAAACTGACATGCCAAAATGGAGCCATACAGATATTATGTATCGTTACTATTATGCAGGAAGACCTGAATTGCCAGGCAGAAGATGTACAAAAAAGATTAAGAGAGAAATTAGAAGAAAGAAAAATACTTGCACAAGAAAAACTATTGAAAGCTTCAAATGCAAATTTATGTTCATTTGTGCAACAGATTCATGAAAAAAAATATATAGACCAAGAAACCTTGGGCTGTTTGGAAAAAGAAGTGATTGAGGGAGTGTGAAAATATAAAGAAGAAAATCTATAGATTTTTGAAAGGAATGAAAAAAAATATAGACATGGGAGATAAAGAGAGATCTGATATGGTGAAATATTTTTCTAAAGGAGAAAGCCAAACTAATTAATACAAAAAGCAGTGCTAAAGATATTTGAAGAGAAATACCGGCAATTGCACCCAGATATGGAAAATTTCACAATACAAAAAAACAGATCACAAAGGGGGATGTAGAAAAAAATATTAGTAATGGAGAAGTTAAACAAATAGAAACTGAATTTATGGATTACCTGTGAAGTGAAGTATTTAGTGCAGAAAATCTAACTCTGACATCACAGCATGATAGAATAATGGATCCCCAAATTAGGGAGAAAAAAGTGGAGTGGGAGTCATCTGATCAGTTACAATATGAAGATACTTTGGAGTCTTCCATAAGAAACCAGTACAAATGTTCAGCTCCAGTTGCACAGCAAGGGAAGGAACAGGAAACTGTGGCAACTCTGATGCACTCAATGTTGTGGTGTGATAGGCCAGTGAGTTCCCATATGAAAGAGCAATGGATGACACAGGCTGAAGCTGGAGATAATATGGCACAAGAAGATTTTCTGGAACTTTCCAGTAGAATGCCAACAGGAAACGAAGAACAAAGAATGTGCATTTGTTTAGAAGAAAATGATCTAAGGGAAGAATTGGTTGATTTAATAGAGATGGCTAGACATATTAAGATGAATCACAGAAAAAGACTACAGAAAGTCAATAAGACTCAACATGTTAGAAGATTCGTAAAACAAATGAGCGCAGCAACCAAGACTGTTCATAGAATCGAATGCAATACAACAGAAGTAAAAAGGATATATTACTCTGCAGCTAAATTAATAACTGATAATGTGTATTTGAATATATGAGAAATGCTAGTTTAAAAGCAAAGTAGTATATAATGCATTTTATTCTATTAATCATATAACAAAAAGGATTAATTCATGTGTAAATGTAAGTAGTTTTGAAACTGCAGTGTGGCTTGAAGCAAGCTGACCTTCGACCCTGGCAGATGCTAGCTTAGCAAGTTTTAATGTTTATGCTTTTCACAAATGATTATCTGCTGGGTCAGGAAATTAGATATGTGAAATAATGAAATCTTCTGCTCTTTCCTGCTGGGATGATTTGGCCTTGTATATGTGTTACTGAGATAGCATGCAGCTGGTGGGAAAGTGTAACAGTGAACAAAGATGTGTATTAAAAGACTGAATCTGCTATTGTATTCGAACTGATATGAAACCTTGAAGGAGTAACTTTACAGAAAGACATTATGTCTGACCAGGTGGATAGCAAGGCCGTATTGTTACCAGAGGAAAGCTTTTTTTAAATATACAGCATCAGCAGTTTTTATGAATAGAGGACTGTAAGCTAAAGTGATGTAGATGCCCTGTGACATACCACATCAGTAAGGTGGGCACAGCTTGAATGTTAAACCTATATAAAATTGTGTGCTTCCTGTTTCATGTTAGACAAAATTATGTACTTGTACGTTTTTTGCCTCCTGGTGTACACTAGTAAACTTTTTGATCCTGAACCTCCTGTGTATTGAATTCTTAATTTTATTTAACAATTTGGTCCTTCGAGCCGGATTTCCCTCGGACAGCTGCAGATCAGAGTCTACCGGTGGTCGAATACTGCGCAGAAGTTACCGAAATGGTTCTTCTTGGGTGAAAAGACCTCCGACTGAATTGTCGTTTAAAGAGGCTGGACACTTTCTGATCTGTGGCCGAAGAGCGAATATTGGACGATTCAATACCGGAGGCTCAGGTAGGAAGATTTGCCTTTTTTCTGTTTTAGATCAGGGACTAGGTTACAGTATATTGTTGTCAAGATTTGTTTTGCAGATCAGGGACAAAAGGAAGTACTGTATATTTGGTCATAGATCAGGGTAACAGAATAAGGTAGGCAGTTATTCTAGATAAACTGTGAAAATGAACTGAGAACTTGATATCACGTGATAAAAAAAGGGTTACGTAACATTTTCTTTGCCATGGGAAATCAGTGCACTAAAACATCGTGAGATCCGCCCCTAACTGAAGACGCAAAATACATGCAATTACAACGTTCCGATAACGTTAGGTATTATACGAAATGGGTTGACAAATATGAATTTGATGGTAAACTAGATAAAACCTCACTAGTTAAACTCCTTAAGCAGCTTAAATCTGATGCGGGAGGTCAGGCAAAAAAGCAACGCCAATTAGGCATTCCTCAGGCACACAGGTGGCTTGAGGAAGCAAATCGTAGCGAACAGAAGCTTAAAAATTCAAAAACATTATTTTTGGACAAAGAAGATAATAACTTGGTAATAGCAACAGCTCCTCCTCCTCCTCCCTTGCCCCCTCCTTTACCGTTTTCAGGATATGAAGCGAGTGGACAGGCTGGTCCGCCTCCGCGTTATCCTGAAGTTTCAGCAAGACCACAACCATTTGTTAGAGATCCTATTGAAACTAGGTCCCAAACACGTAAAATACATAGGGACGCAGGATCATACTAAATAGAGAGAAACCTACAGGATGAGAGTGAGGAAGAAATATGCCCACTTATAGAGGTTCCAAATCTTCAGGCAGGACAGGAAGGGCAGGACCCAACACTCTTAGTATATAGACCATGGACACCGGAGGATATCCGGAAAGCTACTGAGGGAATCCCCCATCCGAAAGTTAATTTTACGAAATTTTTAGAAGATTTACAAGGCATGAGGTTGAGTTACCACTTGAATGGGGAAGAAGTAGAAAAAGTAGTAAGACAAATTATAGGTCCAGATTGGCACATGATTTGTGGCACCTGGAATCCTCGTAATGCAGAGCTTAAACCACTCCCACATAGTGATGCAGAGTTAGACAACAGAGTGAAAGGTCTTACAGACCGAATCTCTGAGAAATGGAAACCTAGAGCAGACTGGACTTGCATTAATCAATGCATACAACAGGAAAATGAGACAACAGATGGGTACTATGCTAGATTATTAGAATGTTTTAATAATCATAGCGATATGTCGGTTCCTGAAAACCAAACAAATGATTCCCCGTATGAACAACAATTGAAAAATGCATTTTTGAAAGGTTGCATTGCACCTATTAATAGCTTCATTACGAAGCATATGATAGACCATCAAACAGGGAGGCTACAAGCCTTACTTGAATACACTAAACATGCTGAAAGACATTTTAATAGTAAAAAGAAAAAGAAGGCGCAAGTCTTCACTGCTGAAGACAGAGCTGAAGTATTTGTGTTACAATCTGGTAAAAAGGGCAAGAAGAATGCCCAGGGAAACAAACAGTCTGACAAACGATTAGAAGATTTTGAAGAGAGGAAAAAGAGAGGTGAATGCTTCAAGTGCGGGAAAAAGGGACATCTAGCAAGAGATTGTAAGCAGAACAAAAAAGTAATTACAGAAGATAAGGGAGATGAGGACTGACTATATGATAGTGAAGATACATCATGCGAAAGTCAGAAATCATCAGGGAAAATTAATGAACAAAAAACAAATGTAAATGTGATAGAAGGAATAGAGGAAGTGCAAGTAGATATGGAGGATGAAGAAAGTGAAATTTTGGACTTAGCATTATTGAGCTTAGAGCTCTACTTAGCAGATACGAAACCGGAAGTTACACTTCTGGTGGAGGGAAGGGAAGTCAAATTCCTGTGTGACTCAGGAGCATCACGGACCTTAATACACCCCTCCAAGTTACCAGAACATTCCGAATCACCTGATTATATACTAGTAAAAGCCGCAAACGGACAGCTATACAGGGAACCACTTTCCCATGATATAGCAATAACTGACCCTGTTTCAGGTATGACCCAGAGAAGTAAAATTGTTGTTTCTGCAAAGTGTCCAGTAAACCTATTGGGCAGGGACCTTATGCAGATATTTGGCATAGCAGTAGTTCCAACTGTACAAGGTATGGAGGCGCAGAGACAAATGGATACCTTTGTAGTGCGATCGGAGGGTGCAACTTTTTACTGGTACAGCCAGGACCTAGTCACGACTGGTCCAGGGGCAGTAACCGAGGAACTGATGAACGTAGCCATCAGTAAAGCCCCTCCCTCGACACTGATCAACAGCATTTGTTACACTGTACTCTATACTACTGTACTACACCAGGACCTGATAGAGAGTATGAGCAAGAATTATTCAGAAATCGTGCAACTAGACTAGTATTGTGTACTTTGTACTGGGATACTGAGGGGAACAGTGTAGTTAGCTGTTCATTACCTCAAGAATTCCTTGCATTATATAGATCAAATCGATTACCACATGTCAGCTTGACAAAGAACAAAAATGTAAAATGGGCAGACTTAGGAGAAAAAGTAACAAGATGGGAGAAACAGACTGATTTAGAACTGTCAGAACAAGGGATACAGAAACAAAAACTGAATTGGTTGACACAAACACATCCAGCTGTACACTTGCAATCTAGTGAGGACAGCTGATTAGCATTTTTATTAGAAGAAGAAGAAAAGGCCTTATGTGAAATTCCAACAACTCTTTGGTCAACAGGCAAGTCAGATGTAGGACTTATTCGAACAGCAGGACCAGTTACAATTACCCCAAAGTCAGCTTTTAGACCACAGAAAAGACAATACCCTTTGAGAAAGGATGCAGAAATAGGAATTAAGCCTATAATAGCAGCATTACTCAAAGAAGGAGTACTGGTAGAATCTCCTGATTCACCATGAAATACACCCCTATTTCCTGTTAAGAAAGCAAATGGGGAATGGCGGATGGTACAAGATTTACAAGCTGTAAATAATGCAGTAATACCTAGAGCACCTACGGTGCCAGACCCACATACTTTGTTAAACGATTTAAAACCGCAACAGAAGTATTTCTCTGTGGTAGATATCAGTAACGCTTTCTTTTCAATACCTATACATCCTGATAGTCAATATTGGTTTGCATTTACATTTCAGGGTAAAAGGTATACCTATACTCGACTACCACAGGGATATTGTGAGAGTCCAACAATATTTGCACAAGAAATGGCTAGCAACCTGGCAGGATTTACCCCACTGGGAGGTAGTCAAATTCTACTTTACGTAGATGACATCTTGCTAGCAGCCCCCACCCAGCAACAATGCAGGGAGGATACTGTAGAATTATTGAAATTTTTAGCAACACAAGGACACAAAGTAAACAAAAGTAAATTACAACTTTGGAAAACCAAGTTAGATACCTAGGATATGTAATATCCAATGAAGGTAGAATACTAGATGAGGAAAGAAAAATAGGAATCTTGCAAGCACCCAAACCAGCAACCAAGAAGGAAATGATGTCTTTCTTGGGTACAACTAATTTCTGTCGGAGCTGGATACCAAATTATGCTTTGGAATCTGCTCCACTGACTGACTTGATATATAAGACACCAATGGCAGCACAAGATATTTTACAATGGACACCTGAAGCAGAAACGGCTTTCTGCAGGTTGAAGCAGTTGATAGCTTCTTTATTAGTTTTAGGACTCCCGAATTATCACAAACGGTTCTTTCAGACCGTAGATTGCAAGCAAGGATATATGACATCAGTATTGACGCAACAACATGGGGATAAGCAACGCCCCATAGCCTATTATTCATCGCAGTTAGACCCAGTGGTGCGATCTTTTCCTCACTGTGTACAAGCAGTAGTTGCAGCTACAATGGCAGTACAGGCTTCAGCCTCAGTGATGTTATTCCACCATCTCACATTGAGAGTGCCTCATGCAGTTGCAATAATTTTACTTCAAGAAAAAGTGGCATACCTTTCTCCTGCTAGACACCTTTCATGTATGACTATACTGCTGAGCCAACCTCATATGACAATTGAACGATGTACGACATTAAATCCATCAACATTACTTCCTACTCCTGCGGATCGCACACCACACAGCTGCCTACAGGAAATTGAACAGTTAGCTTTACCTAGACAAGATCTCACAGATATGCCCTTGGATAATGCCGAGGTGACATATTACGTGGACGGCTCATGCAAAAGGGGTCCTACAGGAAAGAATCTGGTAGGGTATGCAGTAGTTACAGACACTGAAATTCTAGACGCCCAATCCTTACCACATAACTTATCTGCACAAGCAGCAGAATTGATAGCTTTGACACGGGCATGTACTTTAGCAAAAAACAAGTGTGTAAACATATATACTGATAGTCAGTATGCTTTCTCTACAGTACATGTATTTGCGCAACAATGGAAAAATAGAGGAATGATAACATCTAGTGGAAAACCAATTAATCATGTGCAATTTATTTTGGAGTTATTAGAATCTATTCAGTTACCTACCAAAGTAGCTATTTGTAAATGTGTAGCTCATACAAAACAACAGGATAAGATTTCAAAAGGCAATGCACGAGCTGATGCAGCTGCAAAGCAAGCAGCCTCAGACTCAGAAACTTTACTTTTGAATGAGGAATTACAACCCTCTGAGATTTTAGATTTAGACATGTTAAAAACAATGCAGACGCTTACTACAAAAGCAGAAAAACAAAAATGGGTAAAACGAGGTGCAATTCTTGAAAACGGACTGTACATTTCCAAGGAGAGAAAACAGATATTGCCGTCTAATTTATTTAGATATGCAGCTTTGTTGAGCCATGGGCAGTGCCATGTCTCAACAGGGGGGATGGTACAGTTAGTAAACCGAATATTCCAAACATATGGATACACAAACTACACAAAAAAAATTTGTGCAGCTTGTCATACTTGTAACAAGCACCATGCACAAGGGGCATTTAAAACCAAGCAAGGAAGTTTTCCTATACCACCATATCCGTGCCATACTATTTGTATGGATTTCATAGAATTGAATAAGTGTGAAGGGAAAAAGTTTTGTTTAGTTATCGTAGATATGTTTTCCAAATGGGTAGAAGCTTTTCAAACCAAAAATCCGGATGCAGCAAAAGTGGCAAAAGCCCTGATAAAAGAAGTAATCCCTAGATTTGGCATTCCGGAAAGGATTTATAGTGACAACGGCACTCATTTTGTGAACCAGACAATCCGGCAACTTGGGAGATTTTTTGGTATCTCCTTAAAGAACCATTGTGCCTACCACCCACAGTCAGCAGGACTGGTGGAAAGGTACAATGGGACCCTTAAGAATAAGCTAAGGAAGTTAGTTGAGGAGACCCAAAAGAATTGGATGCACTGTCTGCCTTTGGCACTGCTGAGTATGAGAACGGTTCCAAATGTGAAGGGTTTGGCTCCCTTTGAAATGATTTTTGGGAGAGCATATTATGTGCCTCAGTGGAAAGCTCTCATGCCTGCAGAACAAGAGGCTGACAGTTCATTAGCTAGTTATATGAGGAAACTGTTAACAAATAAATCTGTTTTGCAGTTTAACTCTTTTTCAGATAAGGAACAGACCAGACCGGTAGAAGCAGTCTTGGCCCCCGGGACGTGGGTTTGGCTGAAAGTGACGAAGAGGAAGAATTGGGTGAGTCCAAAGTGGGAAGGACCATAACAGGTTCTGTTGGCAACGCCTACTGCAGTTAGAGTGGCTGAGAGGACGTCCTGGGTTCATTTGGCACACTGCAAACCGGTAAAGAACTTTCAACTTGATAAAAACTTTGTGACTGATACACAACCAGACCAAGATGGCCAAAAACAAAGCGAATAGAAATTTAGATCAACCCCAGAGATGTTGCATAATCATTTTGTTGAGTATACATTTATTGACTGTAATTGTGACAATTTTCCTCTTGTTGTGGTTTATCCTGCACACAACCACACAAGTGAAAGTGGGAAGGCGTGACGAAACATCTATAGACTGGCATCCAAATTTTAACACATACCTAGCCATGAAGCGTGTATATGCAGAGACTATGAACATTTCAAATTGCTGGGTTTGTACAGCTATACCAACAGCATATGGAGGACTGATAATGTCCGCTGTCCCTTTGGGGATAAATGAGACTTGGGAAAATTTACTCTTCGATACAGGAACTGTGAGATCACAGGACAAAATAGCTTTATTTTTACCTGTCACACAAAAAGGAATTGTATGTTTTTACAAAAATGATACTCTCCAGGTGGGCTGGAGCAATTGTAATATAAACATATCTTATCGGTGTTATATTAAGAATAGTAATGGCAATACTTTTTGCAATACTAATTATGACTCATATTTGAACTCATTGAAAACAACCATGAATGACATTCGCAAGAATCAAGTTTTGTTTAAACAATTGTCAGTTATAGATCAGAAAATGTTTCATGCAGGGCTAATGCGTATTAGTACTAAAGTAGAAAACTGTTATTTTATTTGTGGGAAAAAGGCATATAAATGGTTACCTGAGAATTGGTCCGGCAGTTGTTTTTTGGGTTATTTGGTTCTGGCAATAAGACATACTGCAGAATTACCTTTGGGTAAGATACGAAACATGAGAGAAACAGCCCGAAAACCTGAAGGTCCAGTTGAAAAACCTGTAAATCCAGTTGGAAAGATCGAAGCTGGCTGGAAAGACCATAATACCGTGAAAGACAAAAGCAAATTGACTCATATGGACTTGAGTGACAGTGTTATATCTTGGGCAGGAATATTCCCAGCCTATGGAGCAGTCAAATCGATCTGGGAGCTGAGGAAGTTGTCGAAACTTCTCGAAGTAATGAGTAATGCAACTTTTCTGCCCTAGAACTGGTGACTGATGAACTGAATGCAATGAGAACTGTTGTGCTACAAAATCGAATGGCTCTTGACTTCACCCTAGCGGTGAGAGGTGGTACGTGCACGCTTATCAAAGAAGAATGCTGTGCGTACATACCAGACAACAGGCATGAAATTAATAATCACCTAGAGGTAATTCAGCAAGTATCAGCCATGACTGAACCAGGCCCAAACCCACTGACAGACTTTTTCCAGAATCTATTTGGGGGGTGGGGTTCCATTCTAATGAATATTCTGATTGCCATTTGTGTGGGTATACTCCTAATAGGAGCATGTGTTTGCTGTGGAATTCCTTGCATGAAAAGATTAATGAAAGATTTTATTGATGTATCTGTTACTGAAACTTTGTACCAAGATATTGAGATTGAAAAATTGATCTCAGATGACATTTTTTCTGAAGTGTAGATTGAATGACTCACCTAGCTGAAAATCCTAAGTGGAAGAAGTTGGGAGATGAAATGACACTATGCATACTTCAAAATAGAATAAAAAGTATTAATAGGGGGGAAAATGTTAGAAAAATGTGTATTTGAATATATGAGAAATGCTAGTTTAAAAGCAAAGTAGTATATAATGCATTTTATTCTATTAATCATATAACAGAAAGGATGAATTCATGTGTAAATGTAAGTAGTTTTGAAACTGCAGTGTGGCTTGAAGCAAGCTGACCTTCGACCCTGGCAGATGCTAGCTTAGCAAGTTTTAATGTTTATGCTTTTCACAAATAATTATCTGCTGGGTCAGGAAATTAGATATGTGAAATAATGAAATCTTCTGCTCTTTCCTGCTGGGATGATTTGGCCTTGTATATGTGTTACTGAGATAGCATGCAGCTGGTGGGAAAGTGTAACAGTAAACAAAGATGTGTATTAAAAGACTGAATCTGCTGTTGTATTTGAACTGATATGAAACCTTGAAGAAGTAACTTTACAAAAAGACATTATGTCTGACCAGGTGGATAGCAAGGCCGTATTGTTACCAGAGGAAAGCTTTTTTTAAATATACAGCATCAGCAGTTTTTATGAATAGAGGACTGTAAGCTAAAGTGATGAAGATGCCCTGTGACATACCACGTCAGTAAGGTGGGCACAGCTTGAATGTTAAACCTATATAAAATTGTGTGCTTCCTGTTTCATGTTAGACAAAATTCTGTACTTGTACGTTTTTTGCCTCCTGGTGTACACTAGTAAACGTTTTGATCCTGAACCTCCTGTGTATTGAATTCTTAATTTTATTTAACATAAAGTCTTACCAAGAAAATGGATGGAGAGCAGTAAGAAAAAGAAGGGGAGTAATCAAATGCCATCATGGAATTATCGAACAGAGAACATTATAAAGCAATTAAGACAAGAAGTGTCACTGTCCGACGAATATAGAAGATGGAACAGATCAACAAAATTACTCAAAAAGATAGATGTGATAGACTGCAAAAAAGCATTTGAAAGCATCCCATATTCATGGTCCCATATTCATGGATAAACAAGTACTTACAAATTAAGTTGATCAATTACAGTACAGTGACCATGAAACAGTGGCCAACTACTTTGCTGCTAAGCCAAGATAAAGTACAGATTATTACCCCAGGGATAAAAATTCAAAGGGGGATATTCCAGGGTGGCTCTTTGTCAAAGATGCTCTTTTGTCTTGTCCTTAACCCATTAAGCTGTATATTTAGTAGATTAGTGCATGGCTACAAATTGGCTCACAAAAACAACAATGTGAAAAGATTTATCTTCTCTTTGTGGATGTTTTAAAACTATGACTGAAATCACAACTGCAATTGGTCAAAGGTTTTTCAGATAATACAAGAAAGTTACTTGGTCTTGATAATTCTGCAAAACCAAGATTTAAAGCAGGAAAGCTGCATCACCAAGAAAATATCAGTCTCGGACAGGAATGTGATATAAATGAACTTGAGCAAGAGGGTATGTGTAAGTATATGAGAAATGATGAACAATAAAACATGAATAAATGCAAATACAGGTATGCACTGCTTAACGTCCTTCTGCACAACATCTGACCACATTTATATCCATACTATATTAAGCAGAAATAAATGTGATCAGCCATTGTGCAGATGGACGTTAAGTGAAGCACAATACAAAGTATATGGTGTTTGCTTAATGTCCTCTCCACTTAATGTTCTATGGGATAAAACCTATCCCAGATGTTAAGCAGTGCATACCTAAAACATAGTAAGGAATATTTTAGAAATCTAAAATTAATACTGAAAACAGCTCTGACATTTACGAACAAAGTCCAAGCTATAAACTAGTTTGTTCTTCCTGTTTTAACTTACAGTTTTGGGGTGATTGACTGACCCCAAAAGGTACTGGATCAATTGGACAGGAAAACAAGAAATCAAGTAATTTATAAAAATCAGTGTATACCAGGATTATATATTTCCCTTTCTGAAGGAGGTATGAGCCTCCTTGAAACTGATTACATGTATAGATTTTCAGTCTCAGGTCTGCATAAATATTTGCTAACCTCACGAGATACAAACATAGAGAAAGTCTTAAACATGAGGAGAACAAATCTTAGATGACTTCCCTGCTTAGATAGCGGAAGCATATCAGTGTCAGGTGGGAATGAAAATCAAACCAGAAGTAGATAAAAATCAGGCAGCAACTGAATGTGCCAAAAAACAAAACAAAAGAAAGAATATAAGGTGAAGGATCAGATGAGAAGTCAATACATGTGGAAAATGCATAAATATAGTTGGAAGTACAGAAATCTTCTGGAACAACCTCATGTCAATCAAGATTTTATGCAGGAATGTTTAAGTAGACGTGAATTAAAATCAAAAGACAAACGTTTAATATTGGTGACCCAGGATAGTAGACTATGTACACATTAATTTACAGAGACCATTGAACATGTTGGAGAAACAACCAAATGCAGGTTTTGTAAAACAGAATTAGAAACAGTTGCACGTCTTATTGGTGGGTGTGATATACTAATGGCAGAAGGCCTGTATACTGAAAGGCATAATAATGTGGCAAGACTGTTGCATTGGGAATTGTGCAAACATTATAATACTGAAGTGGCTGAGAAGCATTGGAAACACAAGCCACAAAGCATTATATAAAATGATGAAGTTTATATCACATGGGTCACCCATTACAAACAGTTCAAAAAATGGATGCAAGAAAACCAAATATGGTAGTCCAGGAAAAGGAGACAAAAGTAGCATTGATCATTGAAATTGCTACACCCAGTGATTATAGTGTCTTACATACAGAGAGACAGAAAGTCATAACATACTAGGGCTTGCATGCTGAAACAAAGGCTCTGTTGTAGAAGGATACCCAGACATTTCCAACAGTAGTTGGAGCAATGTGTCTCATAAAAATGAATGTGCAGTCATATTTAGATATGTTACCGATGCATCTAACTCTGTATGAATTGCAGAAGGAGTCATTACTAGGCACATTGCAGGTGCCACAAAGAGCACTTTTGGCTATCATCAAAGACTGAAACTATACTAATTTCATGAACTTTAATCATACTTTGACTAAGGAATGGGGTCCATTCCATTCATGGTATTAGAAACCCAAAAGTGTTAAAAAATTAAAAGTGATATCATTATGAAAGTTTCAGGAAGTTACCTTAGGATAATCAGCCACAAAGTGCAGCTAAGGCTACTATTCTACTATTTGGAATTCTAGTACTACATAATGTTGAATTTGATGACAACACTTTAGCTGCATAAAACTATGTCATTTTAACTTTCGGATGAGAAGTACACGTATATAGATAGCGAGATAGATAGATAGATATATAGATAGATAGATAGATAGATAGATAGATAGATAGATAGATAGATAGATAGATAGATAGATAGATAGATAGAGATAGATTTGTCACTTCTGACATTTTGACATTTCAGCAAGGAAGAAGAAGCAGAAGGTCAATGCAGCACAGATGTAGGAAATAGATTATAACGCAAAATGTCCGATAGTGAAGGTTTATTAACCAACATATTTGGTATCTGTGTATAAAAGACCATATCTCAGTTCACCTTTGTGATTTCATTATTAATCTCTCAGCTGGAACAGCAATATATTCTGTTGCAACATGCATCCAATATTGCTATACTACCTGAAATTTCAGTATAGCACAACATTAAGTCTGACTCTGACTCCTGCACTTAGCTGTTTCCATGTACAGCATTTTAATGTGTCATGTTACCATGTTACTACATACATGCATATAGATAGATAAATAGATACACACACACACACACACACACACACACACACACACACACACACACACACACACACACACACACACACACACACACATATATATATATTAATGAAATGGGTATGAATGCTAATTCTGATGTAAAGACAAGTCTGTAAAGAATCACCCAAGGTAATTACGTAACTCTGAATAATGAGCTACAGTTTAATACTATGCCCAAATGGAAACTAAAGAAGAATGCGAAATATGAAAATGAAGAACAAAGATTTAGAAAACCTTTTATTTGGAACTTTTTAATGAAGGCAATAACTCAGTCACTTTTTTGAGATATCATTAAGAAATTTTCATGTAGTAGCAACACTGAATTTCGCTACAAAGTGTAACAAAGACGTCTGCTCTGTCCTTTGATATTTCTGTGCAGCAAAATACTGAATTTAAACCCACCAGTCCATCTGCTTGAAATATTGGTATTTTTAACTATGTTGTTGAAAAAAATGTATTTATCTACATATGATATTGACAACACAGCTTTTTTGCCTCTTATGTAATTACTGAAGGGTAAAGAAATCTTCTAGACCATTACTGTACTCTGTACACTGAGCAGAACAATTGAAACCAAATATGATGCAAAATATCAAAGTGTACAAAGAACCATATACCAATCAGCATTTGAGATTTTCTTAATGAAACACCCATGCAGGAAGAGACGAGTGCTCTGCTAAAAATGCACCTTAAATTTCTTTTGTAACCAAAGGAATGTCAGTGTAGCACATCTCTGTATTTGCTATAACTCTACAGCTTTTCTAAGGTGTATTGGCTGCAACATGTAAATGAAAAAATGTGTATGTTCTGGAAAAATATAGAGGATTATGACTGGGTCACTGATGATATGAGAATTTTTAATGAATCAACAGATGGTTCAAGAAATTTGCCTCAGCATAGATGCTCATAAGGTGCTCTCAAGAGGAATTTATTGAGCACATTTCAGTAACAGTTATAATTAGCAGCTCAATCTTATTTTTTGTAATGATACAGAGAATTTAAGCTGCCCTGATGACATTTTCATTGCAGCTTAATGCTGGATTTTATCTCACCACCTTATCTGAATGAAAGCCTGACAGTTTAGGCATGGAATGTTTCAATTTAAAGGATACCCAGACATTTCCAACAGTAGTTGGAGCAATGTGTCTCATAAAAATGAATGTGCAGTCATATATAGATATGTTACCGATGCATCTAACTCTGTATGAATTGCAGAAGGAGTCATTACTAGGCACATTGCAGGTGCTACAAAGAGCACTTTTGGCTATCATCAAAGACTGAAACAATGCTAATTTCATGAACTTTAATCATACTTTGACTAAGGAATGGGGTCCATTCCATTCATGGTATTAGAAACCCAAAAGTGTTAAAAAATTAAAAGTGATATCATTATGAAAGTTTCAGGAAGTTACCTTAGGATAATCAGCCACAAAGTGCAGCTAAGGCTACTATTCTACTATTTGGAATTCTAGTACTACATAATGTTGAATTTGATGACAAAACTTTAGCTGCATAAAACTATGTCATTTTAACTTTCGGATGAGAAGTACACGTATATAGATAGCGAGATAGATAGATATATAGATAGATAGATAGATAGATAGATAGATAGATAGATAGATAGATAGATAGAGATAGATTTGTCACTTCTGACATTTTGACATTTCAGCAAAGAAGAAGAAGCAGAAGGTCAATGCAGCACAGATGTAGGAAATAGATTATAACGCAAAATGTCCAATAGTGAAGGTTTATTAACCAACATATTTGGTATCTGTGTATAAAAGACCATATCTCAGTTCACCTTTGTGATTTCATTATTAATCTCTCAGCTGGAACAGCAATATATTCTGTTGCAACATGCATCCAATATTGCTATACTACCTGAAATTTCAGTATAGCACAACATTAAGTCTGACTCTGACTCCTGTACTTAGCTGTTTCCATGTACAGCATTTTAATGTGTCATGTTACCATGTTACTACATACATGCATATAGATAGATAAATAGATACACACACACACACACACACACACACACACACACACACACACACACACACACACACACACACACATATATATATATATTAATGAAATGGGTATGAATGCTAATTCTGATGTAAAGACAAGTCTGTAAAGAATCACCCAAGGTAATTATGTAACTCTGAATAATGAGCTACAATTTAATACTATGCCCAAATGGAAACTAAAGAAGAATGCGAAATATGAAAATGAAGAACAAAGATTTAGAAAACCTTTTATTTGGAACTTTTTTATAGAAGGCAATAACTCAGTCACTTTTTTTGAGATATCATTAAGAAATTTTCATGTAGTAGCAACACTGAATTTCGCTACAAAGTGTAACAAAGATGTCTGCTCTGTCCTTTGGTATTTCTGTGCAGCAAAATACTGAATTTAAACCCACCAGTCCATCTGCTTGAAATATTGGTATTTTTAACTATGTTGTTGAAAAAAATGTATTTATCTACATATGATATTGACAACACAGCTTTTTTGCCTCTTATGTAATTACTGAAGGGTAAAGAAATCTTCTAGACCATTACTGTACTCTGTACACTGAGCAGAACAATTGAAACCAAGTATGATGCAAAATATCAAAGTGTACAAAGAACCATATACCAATCAGCATTTGAGATTTTCTTAATAAAACACCCATGCAGGAAGAGAAGAGTGCTCTGCTAAAAATGCACCTTAAATTTCTTTTCGAACCAAAGGAATGTCAGTGTAGCACATCTCTGTATTTGCTATAACTCTACAGCTTTTCTAAGGTGTATTGGCTGCAACATGTAAATGAAAAAATGTGTATGTTCTGGAAAAATATAGAGGATTATGACTGGGTCACTGATGATATGAGAATTTTTAATGAATCAACAGATGGTTCAAGAAATTTGCCTCAGCATAGATGCTCATAAGGTGCTCTCAAGAGGAATTTATTGAGCACATTTCAGTAACAGTTATAATTAGCAGCTCAATCATATTTTTTGTAATGATACAGAGAATTTAAGCTGCCCTGATGACATTTTCATTGCAGCTTAATGCTGGATTTTATCTCACCACCTTATCTGAATGAAAGCCTGACAGTTTAGGCATGGAATGTTTCAATTTAAAAAGTATATTTATTTCCCTAGTTATTTACAAAGTATCTTTTGTCTCTCATGCAATGACAACTTGGTAAAGTACTATTGTAGGTCATCATTGTATACTGTACACTGAACCTAAGAATTACATAACACTGTTAATGGAAATAGACAATAAACATGTCAGCCTGCAAGAGGGAAGACATGTGGGCACCTCCATCTGTAATCTATGGATAGAAACCTCATCTCAGTCCTCTTTTGAGATTTTGTTATGAAGCGCACCATCTGTAGCAAAAGAATATTCAGTTAAAAATGGTATATACAGCTATTATTCTGGTATTAGTGTGTTCATTGGAACTTAGCATGACTATGGCTACATTGCTTTAGCTCCTTAAAAGAATGGCATGTTACAGTAAACAGTTTATAAGATGGCTATGTTTGGTATGAAGAAAACTTATTGTACATTTTTTCTGAACATTAGTTTCACCCTGTCTTTTAACAGAAGTCAAATAGCTCACATTTAGTAACTTGGCATTATACTACACTGTGACAACAAAAGCCATCTGAAAGATTCCATTTGCTTTCTGTGTACAAGAACTCATTTATCTGTACCTTGATGATAACTCAAAATTAAAAAAAAAGTCAAGGAATTTTAATAAGATACTTTTTAAAAATCCCACACAAGAATTCCAATATACAACAAGGATTTTGGTTCATCTCACTCCTGATTTTCAAAACAGCAGATTACCTTGTCAGTACATAGAGTTTAGGCCTCATCTTATAGCTGGTAACAGAAATGCTCTCTAGCCTGGTGAGATATTTATATTTAATTAATTCAGGAATAAAAGAACAGCAAAAAAACTATCACTGATAAGTGCTGCACCCTTCCATCTTGACAAAAATGTTATCTTCTCACATAATAAAACCTGCATATACGCAGCTTGGCAGTTTGGCATATATTAATGGTTCTGTAGGACTGTTAGTGGAGATTATTCATACAGGGTTATATCTGTGAAGCATTCTGATATTTTCTGTTAGGGTTTTGGACAGGATATCTGGATTTCTGTTTTAAACATATTTTGACCATCAGTCCTCCTCCCATTCTGTTATAAAATGTAGTTAGAGTGTGACGTTTGGTACAGATACAATAGAGCAGTAGCGCATCAACTTACTGACTGAAAAACACAATCTCCAGTCACAGCTGGCTTTAGGCACCTGCTGAACCCATGACAACTGGGAGCCCCTGATTATCTCCCTGCACACGAGGGCCCCACATGAAACAGCTACGGGTTTCTCTGTCTCCTCTGCTCCTTGCTCTGCAGTTTCTGGACATTCGCATGGCTATGTAATGTCACAGCATAATTCCATTTTTTTTTAATTTTCCTGTAGGAAAACCTGCCAAATTGCTTTGCATTGTGATCTGACTTAAAAGTTAAAAAGAAGAAAATAATAGAAAATAACATTTGCTCAGAATGTGAAAAGACAGAAATCTGAGATGCAGAGTTTGGCGCCACTTGTTACAGCTACTTGTTACATTTATAGAAAGCAATTTGCTATGATTTCACAGAGTGGGAGAGCGTTTTTATTTATTTATGTGTTTATTTATTTATTTTGTCCTCAATTCCTTGGATTGGGGGATGCAAGTTCAAGGAACTGCATAAAGCACCAGATGACCCAGCTAAAGTTCACATACTAGAAATTTGTCAAAAGTATCAAGCTAATAAATTAAAAGAAAAGGAAGAGAAAATAACTGAGAATTAATTATTTGTCACTATATATTTATGTCTGAGTGAACCAGTAGACATATATGACAGAAAGACATTTTTTTTGTCATAGATGCCTTCACAGTAACACCTCTGTAATCCCCATGGAAATTCAAACAGATTTTTTCATGTTTTTATTTATTTTAGGACATAATGCAAGTGTGTAGGCATTGCATATGCCTTTTGTTTTTGCAAAACATGTATGTATAGCGCACATCTCTGTGTGTCACTTATGAATGTTCATAGTATTAGAGGCTCAAGTATTGTTAATGTGGTTATTTAGGTTTTCAGTAAGGGGTGATTATGTGTACACTGCTCTGTATCCTGTCAGTTGTCATAGCTCTTTTTTTGCAGGCAGACAGGAATGTGTTGCCCCTGATAGTTGTGCGATGTGGAGCATCATAGGGTTGTATTAGCTACATGGTTCACACCTAAGGGTAGTGTATATTTCTTTTGGTGTGTCTGCATGCCATTCTTTTATTTCACAGATGCATCACCTGGCATCAGATGTACCAGCAGAAGGATAGAATAGAGGTTTAGCAGCATAGGCTTGTTGGATGGCTGAACACTAATAAATCAAGCCAGTACACTGGGAACAGTCACCTTGTGGAAACATGTATCCCAGGCAACATCTCAACTTCTTAGAGGAAGAAATCTGCACAAAGCCATAAACCAAAGTGGGAGAAAGGCCCAGAAACAGGAACATTTTTTAAATGTTTCTCTTACGAACTTCGAAAGTTGATAGAATAATGGGTTTTGCATTATTGTGAATTTTCTGAATGTTATGAAGTCTGAAACTCAATTGTCTGTCATTCTTTTCTTATTTCAACCTTCAATGATTTGCCACTAATATGCCAGAAAACCACAATTTAATGAAAAACAGACCATAAATAAGAGACCAAAACCTGGACATTTTGCAAAAATCTGTACAGTTGAGAGGTATGGCTAGCTAGGCTATGTATTTGGCATAAGCTGCATGCTAAGGTAGATGATGCCTTTGCTGTCATGGCACTATTTTGTCTGTCTGCTTTGTAGCTCCTTACTAAGGCAGAAGTATACACATTACATGTTTAGTTATGAAAAAGGTGGCCTCACCCTATGAAAAAAATGTATACTCACTCTGTGCTCTGCACTCCTCCCCCAACTGACACATTTTATTACTGTGTGCTGTTATTTTCTTCTGGCATACTCTTCATAATCTTTTCTATCATCACTACTGCTGTTTGCCATACACTAGGCAGAATGCCTCTCCCTCATGTATCTGGTGCTGCCACTGCATGTTTTGAATCACTTCTGTGTCCTCTGTTGGACCACATAACACAAAACATTCTTTTATTCCCCTTGTTTTATCTGCAGCATATCTGTATACATATATATATATATATATATATATATATATATATATATATATATATATATATATATACACCTTTATGATAGATAGATAGATAACTCCCTTGCTGTGACC
>NC_056732.1:545258469-545308469 GCF_019279795.1 Protopterus annectens | reverse complement strand
ATAAGACAAGTTGATATAAGGAGATTATATAAGAAGACAAGGTGATATAAGGAGATGATATAATAAGACAAGGTGATATAAGGAGATAATATAATAAGACAAGGTGATATAAGGAGATTATATAATAAGACAAGGTGATATAAGGAGATGATATAATAAGACAAGGTGATATAAGGAGATAATATAATAAGACAAGGTGATATAAGGAGATTATATAATAAGAATATAATAAGACAAGGTGATATAAGGAGATTATATAATAGGACAAGGTGATATAAGGAGATGATATAATAAGACATAGGTTGAAATCAAGCCTCATTCAGACTGTTTTGGCAAAGAAGTAGTTGGTTTTCCCATTTTATTCCTTCAGGAGTATTTGAGATTTACAGAGATAAATACTCTGGTGTGGGTAAGTCCTTGTTGTGCTATTTGTGTACAAGGAGATTAAGCCCAAAGTAAGGGTTTTGCTTCATTATTTTATGAGGTAAGTGGGTAAGTTGTCTTATGTGCATTAAATAGGTTGATAATCATGAAACCTCCCTCCCAAAATGCACATATATGCATATATATATATATATATATATATATATATATATATATATATATATATATATATATATATATATATATATAGATAGATAGATATAGATAATCATTCAAAGAGAGAGAGACAGTAGGTTATGACTGGGTCTCTGATTGTAAGATGAATATTGACTTCCATGTTGAGAGCAAACAGTATTAAGTTATGATCAGAGATTTTTATCATAATTCTTTGTAGGGCATGGAGAAGTGTGTGCTCCATGTACCACTGATAAAAATTATTTAAAAAAAGTGAAATGTTTTGCTAATTTGAAAGCCAGTAATGCAATGGGGGGTGGCTGTACTGTTATAGACAGCAGGCAAAAACAGATTTGAAATGAACCTGTTTTATATTCTGCTGCTGTTTCTTACTGGTCAGCACTGAAAGCTCTTAGTGACCAGTACCACACGTGATCTTAACAGTGCATAGGAGGTGCTTATAAGTTCATAGGTTGGTACTAGGTTATCGGCCCTAGGGCCTATACAAGCCTAGCTATAACAATTCCCTGAATATTTCTTCCCACAATATTTACTTCCCTGGACCCCTGCTAGCAGGGCGGTCCACTGACCCAGGATATTATTTAACTAATATGTAAGTGTTTTTATTTTTATATATATAGGATTTTATTTAACTGATATTTGAGTGTAACCACAGCTCTCCATGAACTACATATACATTATATCTACATAAGGAAAGAACAAAAGAGAGAGAGATGTATTAAGAAAAGTGAACATGTAGAAACATCTGTACACATTATGTCAATGCTGTACACTAAAACAAAACTTGCCAAACAAATACCAATCAGAAAAGGAAAAAACAATTTATTTTTCCAATCAGTGAAAAAAAAGAGAGAGAGAAAAAAAAATCAGACTCCTAACTTGTAGACTCACTCTGTCGGCATATGAGTATTACTAAGAAGGGATTTTTGTAATGTAATATGTAAGGTTGGGGTTAGGGTCAAGGGTATGGCTAAGGTTAGCATATACATGTAATGGCAGGCAGGGGGACTTTCCTTATTATTTTACTAAGCACCATTTCTATGACAGTAGCAGTGAAGAAAAAACAGGCATACCCCATAGGGATATACATGCACATCACAAAATGTATTCCCTTCCCTAGGTCTTGCTCCAACACTAATCTTTGAATACGTGCACACAATTTCTCACTCCCACCTACTATAACAGCATGTACATCTCCTTACCAAAAGCAGCATTTCAGTAAGCCTTACAGTTGGCCATAAGTATGTCTGACTTCTTTTGATAACAGAGATACCTGTTGGCAATGTCTGTATTTGAGAAAATGAATGGAGACTGTATATATTAATATTTATATGTGTGTGTGTGTGTGTGTGTGTGTGTGTGTGTGTGTGTGTGTGTGTGTGTGTGTGTGTGTGTGTGTGTGTCTGTGCATGTTTCTATTTGCAAGTAATCTATATAAGGAATCTGGTGAATGTTAGACTGATTCTCTTTACGCAATACAGTCCTTATTTGGGCAGTTGCATCCTGTGGAGGAAAAGCATCAACATTGCAAATAACCTGAGATTTTAGGGCAAAAATATTTATGAGTTTCTTGTATTAGTTGCACCTGAAACACCTTAATGTCTGCAAGGGTGAGCCTGACAGGTTTGTCCTGCAAATCCATATGCTTTTGTTTAAAGAGCTGGTATGGACAGTCTGAGGGGCATTTCTATTCCTCTTTAAGATTCCTTGTGATGGAAATCGGTGCTTTAAATAGCTAGCAATTATATCATTTGGACATTTCCTATTAGATTTATTGGTCTTCATTTGCTGGAAGTAGTTAGTGATTTTTTGACAAATATGTAAAGAAAAGGGTTGATTTCACTTTCTTTTAAAAATAGATTAAGGCACTCTGTCAGATTTATTGTGCTGTCTTGCTGTTTGCTTTGGTTGAAAAATAGGGTTGTGTGTGGAAGTAGGGGATATTTAACTAAGTAAATTTTGTATTTCCCTATGCTATACGATTTTTCATAAACAAAAATAAATGTAAAAATAAAACCTACCTGCACCCTCTCACACCCCCTGCTAATTATATATATATATATATATATATATATATATATATATATATATATATATATATATATATATATATATATATCAGATCTGATATCACACTACATTGGAGAAAAATGCAAATTCATCACGCATTCTTCAGCTGCAAACTGCAAGTATTCATTGCTCTTTAACATTTATAGACAGGCAAACCAGGAATGTATTGCATTCAGATTGTGTTAGCTTTATAGGTGTCTTTTCTCTAGATCTTGCTGTAGAGGCATTGAACATATTATAAGCACTCAGTGCACACAAACATTTGAGCACAAAGTACATTGTAAGTCTGTTAAGATTTTTTTTTGTTTCTTCCTATCAAATATTTCGTTTCTTGCACATTCCTAAGGTAACAAACACATCACTTATACTTACAAACCAATGCAGAATAGCACAAATGGAATTATTAAAATTAATTGTATCATTTTCCATTTTTCTAGCTGATAGCTAATTTGCAGAAAGCTCTACCTTTATGTACTATTCCTTGCTATAATGTACATCTAGTTATTTATCACAAACTGTTCTTTCTTGTCGCCAGGCTGATAGAAACCAGTCACTCAATACAAACTGCTTGTTTTCCTTGTTACTGATATCCTCTGCTTACATCTGCATTCACTGTGACAGTTTTACTATATCCCTTAAAATGTTCAGCATTATCTTATACAAAAACAGTCTTGTAATTGCTGTATATTTCTTTTTGCTTACCTCATCTCCCAGTAGTCCTTTTAGGACTAGAATAGTTGTAGTTTCTGTTCATCTTATTTTAAGAGACAGATAAACATTACTTACCAGAATGACTATCATGAAGTGAGAAGAGAGTTGACACAATAATGGTAGCACAGACCTGAGCAGGGGACTACAGAAGTTGGGGAGCAGGTCTTTAAACATGTGAAGGTCACAGTGTCACCAAGTGAAAGGTAGATATTAGGTAGGTAGGTTATGGGGGAGGACTACTTTCTCCTTGTCTTCTGGAACAGGGTGAAGGTATGTTCTCCTTGTTTATGGATACAATGTGACAGGTTGATGCCAACTGAGACACATAAGGAAGTAAAAGTCGATGGATTTAGCTGATCTCTCTCTCTTTGGCTTTTCCCGGTTAGGGGTCGCCACAGCGGATCACCTTGTCCGTTCATGATTGGCAGTGGAGTTTTACGGTGTCGAGTTGCACACACATGCTTGCACTCACACCTAGGGCCAATTTTTAATGTGTCCAATCCACTTGCAGCATGTCTTTTAGCTGATGTTGACTATAAAATCGCTAAAATAAAGAACGTTTTACTTGGTCGCTCAGCTGCCTAATTAAGGATGTTGTCAGTTTTGGTTGTAATGGCTTACCCTAAATATACAAAAAAAGTGGTGGTATGAAGAACTCCAACCAAAACGCCAAAAAAATCCAAAAAGTATCCAAGAAGAAGAGTGGAGAACAGAAAATGTTCCAGTGTAGTGTATTTTACGTTTTATGTCTGGAGTTTAAGTGGTTCGAATAAAATAGTGTCTTGAGGCAACATTTTCCATTCTCCACTCTTCTTGTTGGATTCTTTTTGGATTTTTTTGTGTTTTACCGTAAATATAGTTGATTGATCTTAGTGACCCATTAAAGTGCATTGGACAAGATGGACATTCCTCTCACCAGCTGGAAATTGAAAGTATGCCCCTCTGAAGTGTTATGTTATAAAGACATGAGAAGCTCCTTGAACAAGACAGGAATTTGTCTCTGGGTATAATAAAAATAGACTAATGGCATAGCTGAGCTCCCCATTACGTGGCATTAGAGAACTAATATGGTTCAGGATGACTGATGGAGCTCTAAATGGTGAAGATTATTAGGTTGACAGTAATACTGCAGGAGGTTTCATGTGCCTGGCTTCCACTATGTGTACATTTTTAAGGGTGTATGTTTGCATGGGATAATGTGCTAAGAGACTTGGGAATAAAAGTTAAAGGAGAGTGTAAAAATGTCTATAAACATAAATGAAAATTTAGGAATGTGAGTTTATACTTCCCCATATATTTCCTTCAGAGAAAAAGAGTGCAGGGCTGTCATAATTGTACCTTAAGCTACTATAGTCTGAAGATTTTAATTTTAACATAATTTTCTAATGATATCAGTATCCGTTTCCCATCACCACTAACAGCAAATTATGTTTCTCACTGGAAAATCTGAATTTTGCATTGCAGATATTTGTTTCAGAAGTGAAACACTGGCATTCTAGACTCAGTTTCTACATATGTATGATCCTTCAGCAGTTTGGGTAAAATACTACCAATGTTCAAAAAGCTGCAATCTTATTTTATGTTGTTACTGAGAAAATGTTATAATTCTTAATCTCTGAACATCACTTGCTGACCTGAATGTTAAGATGACCTCAATGCAATACGTTCATGTAATGGTTATATGCACAGAGCAAGTTAATTTAATTTTCATAGGTAATATTTTTCAGGCATACTAGTGTTAATCAGTCTCATTTTCATCATATTATTGAGAAGTACATGTTCTGCATATCAGTTAAGTCATTATCAAAATAACTATTCTATAGTAATGTTCTAGACTTTTCAATCCCAAGTACACTATTCATCTTCTGAAATTATGTTTTGTTGAGTTTCTCTGTGTTTCTCTATGTCTGGTTGAGCTACACTTTTCCATATATGGAATTCTAAAGATGGTAAATCGTTTACCAGAAAATAACACAAAAAGTTTTTTGTTGTTGTTGTTGCTGTTTTGCAGGAGGGATGATTGCCTGTACCCTCATAGAGTCAAAGGTTCATAGGTTAATACTAGGCTAATGACCACCGGAGTCCATATAAGCCTAGACAAACGACCCAACCAAATTTTGTCCCCGAGTTCCTTGGATGCCTATATGGTGGTGTATCTTAGTAAAGCAGTAGCTAAGGGTTATGTGGAGGGGGGGTAAGTTAGTTGGAAATTAATGTCAGAGACATGGGGGTCAGACTGGGGTGGGTGGATTTGTACTTTTCAATGCAAGGATCAAGGTTTTATTTTGAACAAGATCAAGGATGAAATCTGCTTTACATAGAAGGGGAGCTTATTCCATAGTGCAGGGAATCCTTTGAGACACATATTGGTCTCTTCAGCAGGTTTTATTTATGCCATAGGCAAAGTTCAGGTCTTCATAGGAGAGGCTTGCCCCCACACACCCTATGCATTATATATACCAATTCTGGGGGTCACACTACAGTGGGGAAGAGTAGAAAGCTCACTGAATGCATTACACCACCTCACACAGTCCAACTAATATGGGTAAAACTAGCCACAATCTAAAATCTATTACAAAAGACCATCTTTGGATGAGGCAGCAGTGAAACATTGTGGTGCCATTCTATTGCTGTTTTATTTTGTAACTTGTGTCTTCTGTCATGATAATGTGTCTCCTCACAGAATAAACATTTGAGAGTCAAATAACCTGCGAGTGGAACTTTATTTATTTTTATTTTTATTTTACATTTGTTGACCGGGATAGTCCGACTGGATGCATGTCCATTTTCAGCGGAGGCCCGGGGAGAAAAGCTCCAAGGTTTTATTTTGAACAAGATCAAGGACGAAATCTGCTTTACATAGAAGGGGAAATCACAAGGGTTATAGCACAATAGTTTTTAATGAATGACAGTACCATTCTTGTTACTGAAAATGTGTCTGGGTATTCCACAAATTTCCAAATACATTTATAAGGATTTCTTGATTGTGGAACCCATTATTAGAATTTCAAAAAATGAAAAAGTTGTTCACTCAAATCTCCGCCATGTTGCTTTACACTCAAATCTCCGCCATGTTGCTTTAAAAGGCTGCACTTTTGGGGATACTCCCATAGACAACTGTACAAATTTTGTAAAGGGCATTGGTACTGGTGGGGATGTGACATGAAGGAAGCATATGATTTGCATGTGTCCAGCAAATAATTGAATGTGTATCACAGTCATCTTGTTGCCATCTACTGATATACACCATGGTTCTACCATCACATAATATTTGTTTCTGGACTTTAGAAGTATGCCAGTTTAATTATAAACATGGCTGTTGCAAAGTCCTCTGGCTTATTCAACTCTCTTTAATTAATTTAGTTTATTTATTTCAATGTGTTTACTGGGGTAGAGCACTGCACCCAATGTTCAAACTTCAGTGTCAGCCCAGATGTGCAAAATATATAAGACACATAATGCAGCTAATAAAACTGCCAAATGAAAAGTGAGTGCACTATACAGTATAATCATTAAAATTAAGGAAACATTATTGAAACAGTAATAGAGCACATGCAAGATGCATGTCTAGACACAAAAATGAAAGCAGTTAATGTCACAAGAATTAACCTATTATATAGTATATTTAGATTTGCACAGTTTGACCACTGATAGAAGGAGGAAGAAGACAGAAAAACAAGAAAAGAGGGGAAAAACACAAGGGAGGTGTGTAATGTTAATAACTGTGGAAGAGAACAAGAGAGAGGTTTTTAAGTTCAATATATTTGCGTAAGTTTTGGTTACTAAATGTATTTACTTTGGCTATATTAAGACTTACCTAACCTGGAAAAACATTCCCTTTGACATTACACTTGATTTGCATAAATATTCATAGGTTAGTACTAAGCTAACTTTTCTTATGAGCCATTTTAAGCCTAGCCAATTATCCCCTGTAAGACTCAAACCCTGCACCTTGTGTTTGTAAAGCAAACACCTTAACCATTAGGCCACCCTCCCATCCCCCTACTGAGCAAACCCCCCCAAACTTATATGCACAAATCCACAGTAGCACCAACTTGAACACGAAAGAAATCTCTCTAAAAAAGCGAATCATTGCCAGTGAACAATTAGAAATCACACCACCAATGACTTCTAGGGGAAAAAAGCTTTGAGCATTATGCTGTCCATCTGTTTTCTGCAGGTTACTTACGCTGCAGCGACTTTGCCTTGAGCATGAGTAGGAAAGTCACAAGTAACATGACATTCATTTTCATGTTAATATGCAGTTATTTTATGATGACAATGTTCTGAAATTTTTGTTTATACAAATATATCACTATGATTGTTCATTTTCCTTCCTCTTCTTGTTTATAATGTATATTTGTTTGAATGGAGCTGTTATTTTTTCTTAAAAAAGAATTTCAGAAAAAAAAAAATATCCTAGCACCCTTATTTTTTCTATTTTATTTATTCATGCAGATTGTCAAATCCATTTTCACATTTTATGTTTTGTCTTTAGCATGATGTATACATCTAAACAAATTTATTTTTTCCTTTTCATCACAGTTTTGTGCAGATATTACAAAGTCCCAGACCTAGTCTTAAACCATGTGCCAATGAATTTAAACCTTTCTTTCGGATAACAAATTCTTGCTGCAATTACCTTTCTGGCCCAGTCTAATAGCGTTCAATTTGCATTTGTGGAAAAACTACAGTGAAAGTGGCCCATTCATTAAAGTATCCAAGATGAAATGAATGCTTACAGACTTGAGTAAAACAAAAAAACAAGCAACATGTAAATAGCTTTGAATGAATGTCTCACAATGCATTTGAAATTTCTTATAATGGTATCTGTGTTTATCTTAGGTATGCTTTACAATGTATTCTATCAAATAAAACAGATAAAAATCTACTAGTCACATAATAGATTGGTGTTCAACACCTGAAACAGCTGTCAGAGATAAAGTTTTTTTATAAGCAAAAGCAGAGAGCTCATCTTCAATAGCCATAACTTATAACGAATGTCATAGCAGAAGAAATGTAACTGGGACTGACAAGACCATTTCACTGACAGACGGTAAAAATAGAATGCACATCTGAAGATAAACTCTATACTTTTACTTTTCTTAAGACGTCAGAGCTGAGGACTGGCTTTGTTAATAAATGTGCATGAAGCCAAAACTTTTTTTTTGTGTGTGTGTGTGTGTGTGTGTGTGTGTGTGTGTGTGTGTGTGTGTGTGTGTGTGTGTGTGTATGCTCTTGTGTCATGGTTGATGTTTGAGTCTGCATGTGGAGAGTATAGAAACTAACTACAATTTATTTTTGTAAGTTTCTTTACAAAGATCACTATATATCTAGTCTTGGTGCATATTCCATATTGTAACTTACAATTAGCAATATAGTATTCTAAAGAAAAGACAGGATTCTAAACACAATATGAAATTAGAATGTCACAGTGTAAAATTTGTACTTTATCACTGTCTTCTTAGCAATTTGACTGTGAAGGACGTAAAGAAGAAATACTGAAACAGAAAAGAACAAGTGAAATCTGTGAAGATGCATGGAATTCTGAAGCTATGAATAGAAAAGTGTACTGTCGAGATTTTTCTCACAGCCCACTGCTGGTACATAAATCTGCATGCTTCACAGGTGAACATGGAGCAATTAATCAGTCAGCAGGGAGGTTACAGGAATAAATCGTTCATCTCAAATATCGGTAGATGATTGATTTATTACCTAAACAGCCTCATAAACAACTTGTAGTGCTTGTGATACCAAATCAAAATGATGCTTAACCACCATTAATGTCATGAGAAGGAAGAATAGATTTAATGCAGACAGAAAAGGCATAACTGTCCTTCCATAAAGTGTCTCATATGTTAACTAAATTCAAATTGCATTATTTTCCTCATATCATGAGTGTAATAAAATGCCAGATATATGACAATATAAAATTTGTTATGGGGATGTTCACAACCTTTCATAGCTTTGCTAAAACTAGAAGAGAAAATCAAATAAGTATTTTATTTAAAGCAACACACATATTGAGTCAGTTCAATAGCTCAGCAAGGCATTGTGGTGAGATGCTGTTCTGATGCTGAAAACAATACTGAGATTACATTAGAGAGTTCTTAAAGTGATTGCATTCATACTAGAAAAAATATTTATATTGTGGTTGCAAAACAATTCAACAATATCATAGATTAGAATTATCATTCTTCAATCATAATCTGCTTATTATGTGTTCGCTACATTAATGCCAAGATATTCACATCTTGAGAAAAGCTGCCCCGTGTTCTACTAGTTACCAAAAAAAAATGCGAAGGGCTTTGTTGGTAAAGCTGTTAATAAGCCATTGTCAGACGACAGGAAACATTGTTGCATATTCCCTGCTAAGGGAATCCATTTGTTCCTAAAGACATTTTGAGTGGCTATGCTGTTGTAGACAATAGGAAGCCATTTCATGTTCTGCTACTGTTGTTTACTGGCTGGCACTTTCAGCTTTTAGTGCTCACTGCCAAGCATAATCATAACTGTGCATAGGGGTGCTTAACAATTGTTAATTACCCTACTAAGCATTGTTAAGATTGAGTCTCGTGCTATTGTAATGCTGAACCAGGATATGTTTTAACTGATATTGGGGCATATTCATAACACTCCATGCACTACAAAGTAATTGTATAAATACGATTTAAACAAAGATAGAAATCAGCTACTCTAGAGCTCCTAGACTGCAAACTGGGTAAGGTTCTAACTTACTGATCACAGCTTGGTAAGCTTCATACCAAGATTGTTGTTTGTTTGACACAGGAAATCTTTACCTGTTATATTTCACATTAGTAGGGCATAGAAATTTGGGTTCATTTGTGGGACTTCTTCAAAATGTAATCCATCAGTGAGATTTTCTTAAACAAAAATGCACTGATGATGAAATATGTTGGTATATCATAGTGTAAGCAAAGGGAATAGATGGGCTGCCTGTTCCACTTATACCATGATCCATTGTTATTTTGGTACACCACAGTCTATGCAAAAGGAACAAACAGTCTGGTATCCTTTGCATACACCATAATCTGTTGGTGTTGCATTTACTTGTATACTGCTCTGTTTATGAAGTGTTGTGGATTGTTTTTTCATGCACTGTGCAATTCACCAGCAGGAATACTATTCTGCTGAGACTGGGTCACAGTGGTGAAAAGGAATATATACTTTCATCCACTGTTGTGCAATCTCAGAGTTAGTATATTTATAACTTAGGGGATATGAGTGGCACAAACCCCATGCTGTGGGTATGGGGGTGCTTGAAACCCTGTAAAACCCCAAGACTGAAGTATTTTACTTTCAAAGTTTACACTGAAAGTTAATGGCTTGTGTATTACATATGAATTTTGATGTTATTTTATACTAATGATTTGAAACGGGTGAGAAAGTATACTGCAAAGGAATGCATGCAAGAAAGAAGCTCTATATGCAGAAATGAATTCTTGAGAAATAAATAATGAAAGAAAACTGTTTTGGATGGTGATGACAGACAACAGAACCATTCTGATACTAGAGTGCCATCTTTATGCATCCAATACATCTCTTGTGCTGTTGCCAGTCCGTGTTGTTACGTTTTGATTGTCATTACTAGTTATCTGTGCTAATAAATGCTATCAGCTATGCAAAACAGAGCAGATACTCAATGTCTACAAGTTCCTTGACACAACGACATGAAATGCAGATGTCCTTTAAAACCACCTCAGTATAGAAGCAGTTGTCTAAGCATAACTAATTTAACTTTTTCGCTATGGGCTGAATTTTCATTGGGCACATTGACAAGCTAATACAGGGAATATGTAGCTTTTTGAGGCATTAGTAAGAAATTCATACAAACATGTATAAGCTATCCTTTTGGCATCAAAACTAAGTAAAATGCTGTCCAATGTTTTCTGTTATCCATATGTCTGCATCAAAGGTACAGTGACTCTGTCATACTGTTTTTTATTGTGGCTTTTTATTTTTCTGTGATAACATATTTGCCTTCTTAGGCCTTCAAAGATGGATTTAAAATTGTAATTTTGGTTCATAGATCTCAATTCTTTTCCTGAAGATTAGAGACAAAGTCAAATATAAATGGGTACAAAAGACCAAAATCAGGGAAACTTTTTAAATATTATTCTCATTCACTCTAGAAGTTAATAGAGACCAGGATTTGCATCAACATGCATTCTTCTGAACATAAGTATGAAACTATAATGTCTGCCATTATTGACTGACTGCAATTCTCAATGATTCAACAGAAAATCAAAATGAGGCAAAATCAGAGACATTCTACAAATTCAGGGGCATTCTGCAAACTCAGGGACAGTTGAGAGGTGTGGTCTGGTAACAATTTAGTAGTCAAGTAAAATGCTTCATATGCTTTTTATTGAAAATGTTCTGCTAATACTTTTTACTTCTCTGAAAACAGGAACCAGGAAACATAGCTTTTCCCGGCTAAGAACTTGCTGTATTCAACTGGATGTATAAGAGAATTTAAGTACCTTTATCTGCACTTTTTTTTCCAAAAAAATACAGTATTTAAATTGAGTTTAACTGTGTTGCAGGAATATTAACTGAACTGGAAGTTAGTCAGTGTTTGCTGAATTTTGTTATTTGCTAGTAATTATAGGTGTGGGGGTAGCCACATTCTTTGATTTCCTGTCCTTGCCTATTTAAGTGGTACAGTGTGAAATATTTTCTGCTTAAAAACCTCAGCTTTGGCCGGCTAAGAACTTGCTGTATTCAACTGGACGTATAAGAGACTTTAAGTACCTTTATCTGCACTTTTTTTTCAAATAAATACAGTATTTAAATTGATTTTAACTGTGTTGCAGGAATATTAACTGAACTGGAAGTTTTGACTCTGCTCTTCAGTTAGTCCCACCCACCCTCCCTCTTTTTGTTTTGCTGTTAATCTTAGTGGCCTTGAAACTGCCCGCCCCTCTTGTAAATTTGTGTTTGGATACACCTTCTGGGCCCATCTCATTTGCTCACTCAACTGAGTGCAGTGAGATCATATTCTGATTTCAGGCATTCATACTGTGTACAAAGAGAGCATCTGGGAAACAGAAAAAAAAAATGTAAGCTTGTTTCCTGCCTTTCCTGTTAAGTGGTACAGACTATTTGTAGGCTTCTGAGCCCCCAAGCCCTTCTGTGTTGGAGGGAAGCCTTCTAGCTTAGTTTTTTTTTCCTTATAACTAACCAGTTTATAGTTTCAGCACTCAAATCTGTTTCTTTGATCTCAGCACTTGTTCAGAAAAAAAAAAAATTCATCTGCTTTTACTGTACTTGTGTTTCTACCTACTTTATTTTACTTTTGCATCATCTTAAAAGTACTCAATTGTATGTATTACTGCTTGGTGTAACTCATTCTAAGCCTTTTGGTTTAAACACTTGGGCTTCGGACCAGTTGTTTTGCACTGAGAGGGTTTGTGGTCTGCACTGTAGTGGCAGAACAGGTAGCTTACATCCTTCTAGGTTGGGAACTGATGATTGAGGGCTCAGTGTCTGTTATTCTAAAAGTGTATTAATTCTGGTTTAAGCACTTGGGCTTTCAGGCCAGTTATTTTACATTAAGAGGGTTCGTGGTCTGCACTCTTGTGGGAGGAGAGGCTGGACTCTGCCCTTCAGAGCTGGGAATTTCTGGATAAAGGCTTATAGTGCATGCATATCTGAACTGCTTCTTACTGAAGTTGGTGCACCTTGTTTGCTGTGGCATAGACTGGATTCGGGCCTGCTGGATCTAGCTTTGTTTGTGTAACTTGAGCACTAATCCAGGCATTCTCTAAAGTATTCAATTGTGTTTATTACTGCTTGGTAGTAACATGATTAAAGTGTAGCTATCATTCTAAGTCTTTTGGATTAAGCACTTGGGCTTCAGACCAGTTGTTTTACATTAGGAAGGTTTGTGGCATGCACTGTGGTGGCATGACAGGTAGCTTTCATCCTTCTAAGTTGGGAACTGCTGATTGAGAGCCCATTGTCTGTTATTCTTAAAGTGTATTAGTTCTAGTTTAAGCACTTGGGCTTCAGGCCAGTTATTTTACATTAAGAAGGTTCGCGGTCTGCACTCTTGTGGGAGAAGAGGCTGGACTCTGCCCTTCTGAGCTGGGAATTTCTAGTTAAAGGTTTATAGTGCCTGAATATTTGAACTGTATCTTACTGAAATTGGTACACCTTGTTTGCTGTAGCATAGACTAGATCCAGGCCTGCTGAATCTAGCTTTGTTTATATGCTTGTTGTTTGTTTGCTTGTTATTTCCCTGGAACGCTAATTCCACCTAATACGGCTTCTCAGCTTCTGTGGATCACTAGTGATATCTCCATTGCTTACTGTACTTATTTCCTTGTTTCACTTGAAAGAAAGTTACTGTTTGTTGTTTTTGCATTTAAGTTACCTGTAACACATTGCACTTAAGTTACCTGGCACTTGCGCACTGAAGCAATTATATAAGTCAGCACTAAAAATTAAAAGCACTACACCCTCACTCCCCACTGGCCCTTGTTTTCAATTATTAAGGAATTCCCAATATTATTCTAGCATGTCCAAAGGTCAGTTGTCAATCTCCTCTTCGGTCCAGCTGGTGAATCTGGGAATCTTGAGGCAATGTTACAACTGCCTCATGTACACAGACAACCCTCTCCTCCAACCAACAAATTCCAACACATGTGAGAGATGCAACCATATAGCCAAACTAGAGGCTAATGTCTCTCAACTCAGTACTGGCATAACCAGTCAGGAGGAGAAGGAAACCACACTCACTACAATTCCAGTCTCACATAGACCTACCACGACAGCAAACCAAACACATAATCATACAAAAACATACTCAGAGGCTCTAAATAAAGATCAGCCTAAGCAGTAGAGACCTCCAAAGCAGACACCCAAGCAACCGCTACCCCAAAACAAAACACATGCAACACATATCTCACAAAGCCAGTGTGCCAAACAGTCACAGCCCCTAAGACTAAACAACACACCTGATACACTTGTAATAGGTGACTCTATCGTCAGGTACACTGACGTCCGGCTCACCAGGCTGAACAAGGAGAGGGTCACGGTGAGCAGCCTGTCAGGCGCTAGGATCCGCCACATAACACAAGCACTCAGGTCACTCCAAGGCAAGTACAAATATGACTCAGTCATTGTCCATGCTGGTGTGAATGACCTGAGACGTACCTCCCTGGACTACATGAAAAGAGACATAAAGGAGCTCTCTGAGCATGTAGCCCAGGCCGGTATGACCCTGACCTTGAGTAGCATCTTACCCTCACCAAGAATGATGCCACAATATGAAGACAAGATGATCAATTTCAACAATTGGCTTAAGTACTGGTGTCATTCAAAGGGGATCCAATGCCTGTCAGCTTGGGATGATATGCTCGACAAGCCACGATGCTTCGCTAGGGATGGCTTGCACCTGTCACCCCTGGGCTTTGGATATTGGCAAAGGCTCTTGCTACCCCCACAGTGTCTTTTTTAGGCAAGGCTCAAAAGACAAACCCACCTCCATAGGTATCACAAGGGATAAGAAACTAAGAGTAATGCTACTCAACGCCAGAAGTCTAAACCTGAAGATGCACGCACTCGAAACTCTCCTTAGCATGGAGAACATCGATATCTGTGCAGTAACAGAAACCTGGTTCAGGGCTCCCGAGAGCACCCCAGCACTACCAGGATATACCTCATACCATGCTTTTCGGCCCCTAAACTTGGACCGAACCACAAAAGGAGGGGGAGTATCGATATTCATCAAAGATACCCACACCTTCAGGTTGGTGGCAAAGCACGAAGCATCAGAGACTATCCATGTGCAACTAACAGTGGGTAAAACTGCCTTCCAGTTTATAGCCTGCTACAGACCACCCTCCCAAACCCAGGAACCCCACTCGGCCTTCCTGAGAACACTGGAAAATATGAAGGTCTCTCCAAACACCATTATATTGGGCGACTTCAACTACCCAAACATAGCCTGGAAGCATTACTCTAGCTCCAACACCCTAGCCCAAAGGTTCCTAGAATTTATAAACTCAAATGCTATGGAACAACTTGTTACCACTCCCACAAGAGGGGAAAACATACTGGACCTGATCATCACCAACATGGGGACTCTATGCTCCAGACCAGAAGTGTATCCCTCACTGGTAAGATCAGACCATAAACTAATCTCACTGGATATTCACATCCCGACCCCACCCCCTGCCCAGAAAACCACAGTGAAAAACATCTCTAAAGCAAATTTCACACTCCTCAAAACTGAGGTGGAATCCTTCAAAGCCCCTGGGCCTGTGGAAAATATGGCCCAGACCGCAGAATCCTTTATAAACGCATTCTATGAACACCTTCAGGAATGCATGGATCATGCGATCCCAAATAAAACCAAGACCCAATCCTCCAAAGGCAGACGTCCTGTCTGGGGGACCCCAGCCATAAACAAACTATACAATAGAAGGAGGAAGATACTAAATGATAGAGCAAAATCCCAAAAAGGGAAGGCATCACTGATCAGTATTAGCAAAAAACTACGGGCACTCATAAAATTGTCTAAGGCCAGCTTCGAGAGAAAAATTGCACAGGACACTAAGGATAATCACAAGGCTTTCTTTAGTTATGTTAGGAACCTGGGTGGTAATTCCCAGATATGCTCAGAATTAGTCCAAAATGACAAAAAATACACTGAACCCACAGACATTGCCAACATCCTAGCTGACAGGTTCACCGCAAACTTCTCCCCCCCTCCCCACCAAAAGGGCAAATATCTATCCCAGCAGAGTGCTGCCCCCCTGACATCTCAGATGCTCAGGTAAGAGCCGCCCTCTCCAAAGCAAAGAACACAGCATCAATTGGACCAGACAGTTTCCCGGGCTGCGTCCTACATGAACTCCAAGAAGAGCTAAACCCAAACATAAAACTACTATTCAATCTCAGCCTTACTACAGGATATGTACCCAAAGAGTGGCATACAGCAACAGTGGTCCCTCTCCATAAAGGTGGTGCCTCAATGGATCCTGGAAACTATCGCCCCATAAGCCTGACTAGCTTGGTCTGCAAAGCTATGGAAAGGATCATCATGGACCTCATAAATAAAGATATTGGGGACCTACAGACACTGGATCCTACCCAGTTCGGCTTTGTTAAGGGCAGATCCTGCCTCTTAAACCTGGTTGATTTCTTTGAAACAGTCACCAAGGCCATTGACGAGGGGAAAGTGGTCCACACAGCCTACCTGGACCTCGCAAAAGCCTTCGATACAATACCCCACTGGCATTATAGATAAGCTCACCAGCTTAAATATAAACCCCTATGTCACTAGATGGATTGCAAACTGGCTCAAGGACATAACCCACATGGTTAGAATTGCTGGAGCCATGTCAGACTCCAAACCTGTTACAAGTGGTGTCCCACAAGGCTCAGTCCTGGGACCTCTCTTGTTCGGTATATATTTCTCGGAGGTACAGGCCAACACGGAAGGACTGTGGCTGACCAAGTTTGCAGATGACTGCAAACTGGGTGCCATAATCGACTCTCCAGCCGACACAAGCATCCTCCAAAAGGGCCTCATAGAAACAGACAACTGGTGCCAGAGCCATGGCCTCAAGCTAAATGCCAAAAAGTGTATAGTCATCCCCTTTGGCAAAAACAAAGTGCCCACAAATTACCACAGAGGTGGTAATCCATAAAGTACAGAAGAAGTAATTAGGGGCCTGGGGACCCAAGTTGATAGCAATCTCTCATTTGACAACCACGTGGCCAAAGTGGTTAGAAAAACATTTTATATAGCCCTCCTAATCATGAATGGATTCACATCTAGATCAGGGGAGGTCATCGTGCCTCTTTACTCATCCCTCATCAGGCCCATAATAGAGTACAATGCCCCTTTTGGGATGTACCTTACCAGACACCTGCAGCAACTGGAAAGACCCCAAAAGTACCTCACCAAGAGGATCAAAGGGCTCAAACAGATGTCATATGCTGCCCGGTTAAAGAAACTCCAGCTCTACTCAGTGACATACCGCCTGTTCAGAGGCGATCTGTGCCTGATGTATAAAGCCATGTCCAACCCAGAATTAATGGACATGCTGCACCTCAGAAAATCCAAATCCCATCGAGCTATGCACTCAAGAGACTTGAACCTCAGCACTGAAATAAATAGGACATGCTGGAGGGACAGATTCATAACCCAGAGGCTCCCTTCACTCTGGAATAAAATCCCAGTCCAGGTTAGGCAGAGTCTCTCATTGACTCTCTTCAAGAGGAATCTTGATGAGTGGATGGGAGATCATAGGTTTACCCCGGGTATCACTTCTGTGTCACTGTTAGACAGAGGCACAGTATACTAACCTCGAAAAAGGGCATAGCAAAATAAATTTAAAATGGGTGGCGAAAGCCAAACACATTCTGGCTAGGCTTATAAATGCCCTAGGGCAGATAGCCTAGTATGAACCTATGAACCTATGAACCTATGTTCAACTACTGAAACAAAACAAAAAAATGGCAGAGGACTGTTTAAAATCTCCCAGATCATTTATTGTTAGTGCTTTCATTCATCCACCACCATACAATGAACTTCTTCAGACAACAAATACCCAAGATCCCATACAATATATAAGGCAATCAATTAAGTCATTAAAAATCAATTAGTTTAAAAGGCTTTTTCTAACCAAAGTTCAAACTACAAAAGTAACACTTTTTTCATAATAGGATAATGAACCAAGTATAAATGCACAATTATAACATACATATATAGGTTCATAGGTAGGTACTAGGCCCAAGGGCCTAATTAAGCCTAGCCAACAAGGTTGCTTGGCTTACGCCTCCCAAGAAAGTTAATTTTCTGTGCCCCTGTCGAGCACAGCTACAGAAGTGATCCTCAGGGTGCATTTCCTATTTCCCATCCACTCATCAAGATTTTTCTTGAAGAGTGCTAATGAGGAACTTTGCTTGAAATAGATGGGTAGCTTGTTCCAGAGTATAGGAAGTCTCTGGGGCAGGATTCTATCCTTCCAGCATGTCCTGTTTATTGTGATGACAAGGTTTAGTTCTCTAGATCATGTAGTTTGGAGGGATTGGGATTTCTTTAGGTGTATCATGTCCAACAGCTCTGGGTTTAACATAGCTTTATATGTTAGGCAGAGATCTCCTCGGAGTAGGCAATATGCTACAGATAAGGCTGGAGTTTTTGAGACGGTCAGTGTAGGGCATCTGTTCTTGGCCATTAATCCTCTTTGTGAGGTACATCTGTGGACTTTCCAGCTGCTGCAGATGTCTTGTGAGGTACATTCCAAAAGGGACGTTGTACTCTATAATGGGTCTAATGAGTGATAAGTAGAGGGGAACAATGACCTCTTTTTTCCTGAATGAGAACCTTTTTGTGATGAGGTGTGCCACATAGAAGGATTTCCTGACTACTGTGTCAATGCAATTATCAAAGGAGAGATTACTGTCCACCTGGGTCCCAAGGTCTCTTATCACACATTCGGCATTAAGGAGACTGCCATTTATGTGGTAGTTCATAGGTACAGAGTTTTTACCAAAGGGGATGACAATGCACTTTTTGGCACTGAGTTGAGCCCATGCCTCTACACCAGCCATCTATCTCAGTGAGGCCCTTCTGTAGGATGTCCAGATCATTTGGGGACTCAACTACGGCTTCTATTTTCCAGTCATCTGCGAACTTAGTTAGCCACAGGCCTTCTTTGTTAGCCTGTACTTCAGAGAAGTAGATTCCAAACAGGAGAGGTCCCAGGACTGAACCCTGTGGTACTCCACTTGTCACTGGTTTGAAGTCAGATTTGGAGTTTGCAACTTTTACAGTGTGGGGACGGGATGTGGATATCTAGGGTGATTAGCTTATGGTCGGATCTGTCCAACGAGGAGTTGACTTCAGCTGTGGAACACCAGTCATTCATGTTGGTAATGATTACGTCTAGAATATTGTTGCCCCTGGTGGGGGTGTGGATAAGTTGATCCAGGGCATTGGAATTTATGAATTCCAGAAAGTGTTGAGCGAAGGATTTGGTACATGAGTAGTTTTCCCAGTTAATAGTGAGGTAGCTGAAATCGCCTATTATTAGGGTGTTTGGTTGAACCCTAATATTTTCCAGTATATCAAGAAAAGAGGAGTGGGAATCCTGGGGCATGTTGGGGGATCTGTAGCAAGCTACAATTTAGATTGCAGTTTTGTCCAGAGTTAGTTGCACTTGGATAACCTCGGGTGCATTATGCTGCGCAACTAGCCTGGAGGTGTGGATATCCTTAATAAATATGGACACACCTCCGCCTTTGGTGTTTAGGTCCAGGTTAGATGGCGAAAAGTCTGGTATGGGTTATAGTCCAGTAATGCAGGGGTGCTCTCTAGAGTCTTGAACCAGGTCTTAGTCAATGCACAGATATCGATGTTCTCCATTTTAAAGAGTGCATTTGGAGATTTAGACTTCTAGCATTGAGTAGCATTGCCCTCAGTTTTTGCTTGCCTGTTCCTGTTATGGTGGCTAATTTGTCATTTGAACCTTGCCTAAAAAGGCACTATAGAGGCGGCAAGACCCTTAGCCAGAATCTGGAATCTCAGGGGTGACAGGTGCAGGCCATCTCTGGAAAAGCATCGTGGTCTACTGATCATGTCGTCTTAGGCAGACAGATACTGGATCCCCTTAGAATGACACCAGAAGCTTAGCCAATTGTTGAAGTCGATCATTCTGTCCTTGTACTGCAGTATCATTCTGGGCAATGGCAGGATGCTACTCAGGGCTAGGGTCACACCTGCCTGGGCTACAAGATTGGAGAGCTCTCCTATGTTTTTTTTGCATGTAGTCCAGGGAGGTACATCTCAGGTCATTCACACCAACATGGACAATGACATAGTCATATTTTTACTTGTTGTGGAGTGACCTGAGTGCTTGGGTTATGTAGCGGATCCTGGCACCCGACAGGCAGCTGACAGTAACCTTCTCCTTATTTAGCCTGGAGAGTGGTGTCAAGTTAATTCTTGGTTGGAGAGAGCTTTACTTCCAGTTTGTCTAGATAAGTGTATCTTGCACAGGTTGTGGTGTTGGGTGGTAAGAGAAAAAGGTTGTCTGTATACATGAAACAACTGCTAAATTGCCCCAATATGCCCAAATTCATTAGATAGACAGGAAAGAACACTGGGAGCTGACCCTTGAACTTGCCTGAATAAAAAACTACTTTCCTCTAGATAAATGAGGAAAGTGAGTATAAGAGCTGTTTTTCTTCTAAGGAAGTGAGGAAAGTAAGTACAAAAACTGTTTTCCTTTAGGTAAAGAGGAAGGTTGAGTGCTGTAGCAATTTGTAGCTTATTTAGTGCTAACAACAAGTTCTGAACAAGTGCTGGGCACGAATAAGCAAATTCAAGTGATAAAACTAAGAATCTGTTCCTGGATCTTGTGGTAGATAGGCTACCTAGTGCTTACCACTCCCACTGATAAGCTAGAATGCTTCCTTCCAACACAGAAAGGCTTGGGGGGCTCAGAAGCTTACAAATAGTCCTGGATACAGCAAATCTGTATCTAGATTAGACTAGTTACAGGAATGATGGGAAACAATCACAAACACAGGCTTTTAAACCAGAAAGTTGGAAGATATATATATATATATATATATATATATATATATATATAGATGCAAATTATTACTAAAACTAGCTTCATTTGTCGTTATTAATAACAATGACAGTAGAATAAAGGGTTAAAATACTTTCACTTTTTAAGCTTAAATATAACTAGCCAGTTTCTGACACCAAAAATGATGCGTGAAGCCAGAAATTAAACCTGTTACCTATCTAATGATTTCAACTTGAGAATACATTTAATGGAACAGTATTCATTCAATCCTGGTGGAACATAGGCATTAGTATTTATTTGCCAAATTAGTTCACATTCCTCTAATCATAATTCCCAAGGACCTCCTCTGATGTTCCTACTTATTTGTTCAAAAACTGTGAACTGAAATTTGTGTGTAGGATTTTCTGCAATATGTTTTGTCAGTGCATTAGTGCTAGATTTTTTTGCCTATATGGTATTGACGTTCGTCAATCCTTTGTTTGAGTGCCCACTCAGTTTCACCTATATAAAAACCTTTGCACTGCTGGCATAAAGCAAGATAGACCATGCCTGTTGTTTCACAATTAAATCTCCCTTTCACAGGATATGGTAGGCTTGCAGGATTGCGGGTGAGTTATAAAGGTTTGCAGTCTCTAGAGGTGCTATAATTCAATAATGGAGAATTATGTGAATTTTACAGGCTGTATATAATCAGGTCACCACATTTGTTACATATCCAACAGCACCCTGGAATTACTATGATATGGTGGTATCAAGCATTGTGGTACAACCTTGTTGGTCAGCAATGCATGCCACGTGGTACTTGCAATATTTAATGATGCAAATCTGCTACAATTTTCCTCAAGATTGTAACCTGTTGAGTTACTATGGCTTCTAAGGATGCTTAATGGGGATAGGCTTCATGGTGGTATAAGAAAAATCCAAATATCTTTCTTTATCTCCAGAATATAGACCACAGAAAGCACCAGAAACCACCAACCACCTCTTCTACTCAATAAAAGGTAGACATTGCCCACCGCCTTGCCAGGGTGATGAGTAATGTCATAATCATCAGTCATACTGGTGAGTGGTGCAGGCATCACTAAAGTGGCCTGAAGACATGACACCATGGCCTTCTCAGTTAATGGAAAGAGGAAGTTAAGGGAAGTGTTTAGCACTGCTATTAAGTCTAAACCGGTCATCCATAACTGTTCATGCTCTTGTCTGTATTTTTTAACTGCAGTTTTTTTTTTAATATTTCTTTGTTGTTTTTTTTTTAATTTCTGTCCATTTGTGTCCCCATTTTATACAATGTCAGCCACAGTTGTGGCTGTGGTTGGGTAGTGGTAACCTTACAATCAGCATGCCCTGCCACTCACTGCTGCGTCTCCAGTTGACTCCATGTCTTCTTCTCCTCTGCAGGGTGATGAAGGTCACTGAATAGGGGAGGACCTCAAGGTTTTGATGATTCATAGGTTCATAGGTGTCTACTAGGCTGACTATCACAAGGGCCTTTTAAAGCATAGCCATGCATTCCAAATCTCTGACAAGTTCTGATACCCTTGATAAGTGTAAGCAGGTATTTGGGAGCTGAAACATTTACAATTAGGGTGAGAGATGAACCATTTGCAAGTTGTCTGTGTCCATTAGGCGCCATACCAAGAATGAATTTCCTGTTCCACATCCAATAGTCCAAGTTGCACTTGGAGTTGGGTTAGGGAGGAACACTGCTTCACATGGATGTGGAGCCTGTTCTAGAGATGGGGTAATATCTGGAATACATACCTGTCTCTCCAGCAGGTCCTATTTAAATCACAGGCAAGGTTTAAGTCTTTAGAATGGGTAATTCTGGTGCTATTTGTTTGGTGGATATGCAGGAGGACCATCAGAGTGGGGTCTGACAATGCCCTGTATGCTAGGCATAGATCTCCCCTCAAAAGCCTTTAGGAATCTGAATACAGGGATAGAGCCCTGAGGTGGTCTGCGTAGGACATTTTACTTAATCCCTGTGTTCTTTTAGTGAGGAACCTCCATGGATATTCCAATTGTTGGATATGCCTGGTTAGGTACATACCAAAGGGGGCACTGTACTCAATGATAGGCCTGATGAAGGCCGAATACAGTGGAACAATGACTTCCTTGGACTTAGATGTCATACCGTTGTTTATAAGTTGCACCTTCAGTGATCTGTCATCAGTGTGGGCATGTAAGATCTCTATCGGGAAATCACCTGTGAGCGGCACTGTATCACACTGAAGGAGCTGGAGGATGTGTCAATGACACTGAGGGACAAGAGGCTGGACACCTGCAATGGCTGCTTGGAGCACATCCTTCTGTGACAAGTTACAGCACTAGCTAGCCCTGCCCATTAGGCCACCAGTAGTTGGGTCACACTGATAGGGCAGTCACGATGGTGGCTGACCACTGGGTAGGTGTGGGACAGAAAATTATGACAGTCATCTGTGAACTCCACCCTATCCCCAGTCATGGTGCTCCCCTTTGTGGTGTTTCACTTCCGTCCATAGTTTGTACTCTAGCCTCCCTATTAAAATGTGTCTTCCTTCTGTATGTCTGTCTGTCTGTCTCTTTCCTTTGTGTTCCTGTACTTGTGTCAACACCTCCCATCTCGATCTTTGCCTGTCTGCAATTACTAATATCACTATGCCCTGTTTGTTCTGCATATCTTTACTTCACTTCCTTTCCTCCTTTGCATTTCTTAAAACAATGAAAAATAGGCACCTGTCACCAAAAATATAAATCCTTTCTTCACTCCCATACCACTGTTTCCATTGCTGTATTCTTTGTGTGTACGTACTTTTCTGACTGTAATATACACCCATTTCCTTCCTTGTCATAACAATAATATCAGCGAAGATTGTACTATGAAGATCTAACTAGGGCGCTCAGCTCTGCTCATAGAGGCACATTGTTGTGCATGTCAACATGCATAGCTGTGAGCATGTTAAATGCATGCTACTGGCTCCTTAGCCTGTAGGAATATATTCATGCATTGCCAGTCATTATATGAAGCGTAGTGTTTACTTTCGCATATGCCTGAATTATTTGCAGTGTCACTCCTACTACATTGTTAATCAGCTTCAGGCTGCATCACACAGCTTCATTTGCACAATTTTGCCGTCTTGCTGTCTCAAAAAGCAATGTTTCTGAATCCCACCCTTTGAACAGTCTTAAGAAAATTAAATAAAGAAAAATGATAAAACTAAATAATAGTATATAATCTAACTGTAAGACAAAGGCAGCAGGCTGTATGATGAGGTTAAACTAAAATAGACGTAGTCAGTTGGTGCAAATTAAAAGACTGTTTGCAGTTGTTATCAGTTCCATCTGGTGCATCCACTGATTTTGTATCTGTAATATGTGACTTGAACAAAAGATTGCTTCTCCCCAAGTCATGTTAACACCAGAAAGGTACCTCCTTACTCTTTTAAGTGTAGAAACATGACAAACTGTGATTGGCTGAATCATCTGCCAGTCAGTGTCTCTCCACTAGTTAACAGGGTAATTAAAGAAATAAGTGTAATAATCATAATAATAATAACAATAATAGCTTTGATGAGACGGTGTTTGGATTGTCAGCAGTATAAATATGCAAAATAAAAAATGAAATAAGGTGCTTCTAAATTTCCTTTGACTGTCTCCTTTCAAACTGAAATTCTTGTATTGGCAAGCAGAAGAAGTCTGCTTCATAAGAGATTCATAGTTTCGAGGCCAGCAAATATACTGTGACTTCTCCATTCTAACCTTCGTGTTGGAATGTATATATAATATATTGTGCTGAAATGTAAGAGAATCATATACAGACATAAAGTCTCTAACAATAATGATAACCAGTTGCTTATGTGCTTGAAAAATGGATCTCAAGAAATATGCATTGAGAGTGAAGCTCAAATGGTGAATTTCTTGGCATCCTTTTCTGAAGCATATGATATTTGTATAAGATTAGAGTCCTGGTGAAAATGTTTTTTTAAAATATAAGAAGCTTGTGCTACTCATATGTAATGGCTTGCATTTAGCTTGCCATATAATACCTATATTACTAGCACTGAATGTGATGTATTAAGCCGTATATACAGTTATGGGAAGGGATTCAATATATCAAAACAGTGAGTTCAAATTAACTGATCCATATAATAATAAGAGTGTTAAAGACAAGAAAGATCTTTGAAAAGTCCAGTTCATATTATTTTGGTACAATCTGCATGGCAGAACTACACATTATTTGTTTGTGTCTTTCGGCTTTTCCCGGTTAGGGGTCGCCACAGCGGAACTCCGGTCCACTAATGATTGGTAGTTGATTTTTACGTGCCGAGTTACCAGCCCTGATGCACAACCTTCAAAGAAGGTATGCCCATTCACGCATGTCTCCACGCAGAAGACGCTCTAGCTGAGAATCGAACCAGACAGTGTCTTACTGTGAGGCGACAACGCTACCGCAGCACCACATTATAAAAAAAGTAAATGATTAAAAAGGTTCTATGACAGTGTGAGGTCTGCACAGCTTTTTAACCTGCTGTTTAAATGGCGGCTCACTTTACATCTGGCTGCTAGTTGTATGGAGTGATGGTGTGTGACAACATTTAAAGCTGTCAATGCCTTTCTATTGCAACTCCTTTCTTACTGCCACCTATCTGTCAGTGCAAGTTTCACTATAGACATTTACCAGTAAATCCTTTGCTATATCAAACTTGTTATAAATGTATTTATTTATGTATTTATCTGTCTATCGATTATTTTGATATTTTTTGAGCACAGTCAGAGTGCTTCTAGGTTCATAGGTTCAGATGTATAAACTAGTCAACATGTAGAAGTCCATCAAGTGTCTGTCCACTAAACTTTACCTACGTCCCCATTCAGAAAGGCACTGGGGGACTAGACTGTGATGACTTTGCAGCTACCCATCATTCTTCTATATTAGATTTAAAGAATGAATTAGCTACTTTGATGTAAAGTGTGACCTTGCTCCAAAGGCATGGTATTCATTGCGTGAAAGATCTATTCTGCTAATAAGTCTTGCTTACATGATGATACAGGTTTGAATCTCTAGAGCAGGTATTTTTGTTTTTCCAGTTTTATGAACATGGAAACGTTCAAGCAGGATGAGGCAATTTGTAATATTGTACACCAGGTAGATGTCACATTATAGAAGTCTAAAGGATACAAGATAGAGTCACACAGCTTTTAAATGCCCTGTATTGTTTGAGAACCTCATACTCTTGTTCTGTTTTTGTTGAGTATGAAACATTGTGATTTTTTAATGGAACCATGTGCTTAAATAGACATGTACTAAAAGTGGTATTATATTCTCATATTAGCCTTATAAGATATGAATAAATGTAAAATAACTTCTTTGGACCTGGAGGATATGTGTTTAGTAATTAGCTGGGCTAATTGGATTCCTTTCCTAATGACAGCTTATACTTGATGCTTAAAGAAGAGTTAATTTTCCATAACTATGCCCAGGGCTCTTATGACACTATCTATTTTGAGGCATCATTTATTTGGTAGGTGCAGAAGTATAACTACATATTTTATGTTACATTTTAGTCCATGATGCTGACAGCATGAATTTGTACTATTGAGGACAAATGGAAGACATATACATCACCCAGAGTGTTGCTGAAAGCCTTTACTTTGCAGTCATTGGCAAATTGTCATCAAGTGGACCTTAATGTCAGCTTAGATATAAGTGAAATATACATTGAAGAGTATTGGTGCCAGAATGGACTCCTGCAGGATACCACTAGTGATGAGTCTTTTGGAGAAAATTACACCACCAGCCCTTGATTGGTTGGCTTCTCTCTTTTAGTAGTTTGATAACCAATGAGATACACATAGGTTAATCTTGGTAAGTTTAGCAATAGCACCACAGTATAGGGTAGTGTGAAAGTCCTTGGCCAGTTTTAGACAGGTATAGTGTAATGCTTTTCCTACATCATTAATTGCCTCTATGATACTTTCAACAAACTTAAACTAGTTAAGTAAGCAAGATATCATTCACAAAACCAAATGACTTTGGGTCAGGGCACTGTAAGCTGCCATAGTCTTTATTATGTCTATAAGGATACATTCCATTACTTTAGCAATGAGCCTGATACGAATAACCAGTGGATAGTTCCTGGGGTCATTGGTTGAGTCACTATTCTGAAAAGGAGCCAGGAGAGCTCTTCTATAAGATTCTTGCACATGAGCAGTAAAAATGCTGAGGTTATACAGCTTATAAGACCATCTGTGAGGCAGTGCTACAAATTACCAAGGAAACTGTTTAGATTGTTGTACGGATCCACAGTGATAGAAGTTTTGAGTTCAGAGAGAGCATTTAGCACTTGTTCCAAAATAATCAGAAGAGAAAGGGCTGACTGGATATTGTACAAGGAAAGCATGTAGGGGATACTGGGAGCCATTTTGTATGTTTGTGACATCGTTGGGGTTGTAGTGGAAGATGATTTTTTTTAATATCAATTCAGTGCATTGCTGGGGTGTTCTTGTTTCTCTGAGAAGGTAGTTGAAGAAGGCGTTGTGGCTATTACAGCAAGATCTAATTCACATAGAGCATTGAAGGGCTCCATATTTTGCTTTACTTGTATATTTGCCTTTTGTTATTGCTTTCAGAGCACACAGGTTTGAATTTAATTTGTAGGTCTTGAGATTTTTCTCTTACTTATTTGTTTATGTTGGGATTCAAACAAAGTGTGTTTTTCTGAATTTAGAAATATGTATCTGATGAATTAAAAATAAGTTTTAATGCAGAAGTTTAGGTAAATCTGGAATATCAGCCACTGCTTTAGTTAAGGGATGCTTATCAGGTCAGGTGGGGAGGTTTTTAAACCTCCATAAATCAGAAGCCAGGGCGAGGAATTTAGCCATGGAGGAGTCGCTGAAGATAGTGGGATTTGAGAGCAGCTTACATTAGCATCATATGGAAAATACTATATAATGGCAGTCAGATTTGACCAAAGACAGGACATCTACAGGTATTGTAAACAATGGTGCATATTCATAATAATTTGATCTAGTATGTTTGAGCCCTTAGTAGGGGAGGGTATTAGTTTTTCATATTGAAGCTCACGCTGTCCAGGAAACATTGTGCATAGTTGTTATTTGTGATATACATTGTCCAGCTTATGGTTGGATAGTTAAAATTACCTAGGAAAATTGTGTTAGAGTCAATAGTTAGGGATTTTCATTTGTTACGGTAGGTTTTGTGATGTGGATTTATCATGAACGGATTAAAGCTAATTCATTGTTTTACTTTAATATGGAAGGTGCACTTGCTAGGAGTAAACAAGAGTTCTGGGTCATTCACTTAGTGGCTTGTTAAAGTCAATTACTTTCCTTGCACTCTGGTATATTTTATGGTTCAGTTTACCGCTCAAGACCAGTCACTTACCAGAGACAAAAACATACACAGAGAGCTCAGCCATGTCTCTGTTCACATCATTAGTCACTGGAAAATTAAAGGTGATCTACTTCTAGAGGTACAATAACCTAACTGTATGTATATTTGAGGTGAAGGGCTCTAACAGGCTTAGTGACAGCTTCATTTTGGGCAACACAGAGATAGCAGTCCATCACTGTACCTTTGCTTAGCCTGGTTAGTGGTGTGTTGCGGGATTCATATTAGATGACCGAAGACACATTCTATCGACTGCGTCTTGATCGAACTTAAAACAACGAAAAGGCAAAATAGCGAAGTGGCTTTTAAGCAAATTCTTTCCCAGGGAAAGAATTTGCTTGGCCGCTTCCATTACTTTGCCATTTTCGGCACTGTAGTGCAATCTCAGAGTTGGTATATTTAACTAGGGGGTTTACACTTTATGTATTCTTTCAATTTTTTTTTTTTTTTTGGAACAGCGATTTTTTTTCCCCTTGGAAAAAAAAAATCGCTGTTCTGAGCCTTCGAGATTCACCGTTTGCTTTTTTAAGCATTCAATGATATAATATAGACCCGTGTTGCTATGTCCAGTCATTCCCCTGTGTGCTAGTATGATCTGCTTGCTTTAGAGGTTTCTGCATGCTACTTTGGTCGCCCTTGCTTGTGGTGGAAAGAGTAGTGAGGTAATATGTTTAGTGGGATAGGTGGGATCAAATTACTATGGCCTAGACACATTAATACATTGATTAGAAGGCCTGACAAGGATTTTTTCTACTACATCAGCATTTGTAGCTTTGATGTTAGGGGTGTGATATGGTGATGTACTTTTGTAGTGATAACATTAGTACATCAGAAATGTAAGAGGTCTGCCTCCAGTTCAAATATGCATCAACACATCTCATAAGCGGATCTTCTGTCTGGTAATAATAAAAGATAGTTTGTGAGCATGAGGCAGATTCTGCATGGCCTCAATGTATCCAGTACAAGTAGGTTAGCAAGAAAACAGGTACAGGATGCCTGGAATACAGATGGGATGATAAATGCAATAGATTGGCTGTAGTTTGCTATTTATTATACAGTAATAGCAACTTAGTTGTTTAGCTGATGGTTCCAAGGTATAGCAATGTAATGCAGAAGAGTATCACAGACAAGGCAGATGTTGCTCTACCATTACAATAGTCCCAGACATGTATGGCAAGGAATTATGCAGATTAAAGCTTCAGGCTGCTTCAAAGCATAGTAAACAATACATGTCAGTCATAAGTCAGGTTTTAGGAGGTACTGTAGTCACAGGTGCCCCAGTTGTTTGCACATGGTTGAACAATGCTGCTCCAAGTGCAGGTAACTGAAGGACTGAAGGCTATATTTCAGATTACCTGAATTTGTGGTAGCACAGGCAATAATTAGCTTAGCATGGTCGTGTCTGCAGAGAAAATGAAAACAGAGAGCAACAACTGGCACTATTATACACCAAAGTAATAAGGGAATAAAACACAGAGCAACATCAAATCTAGTATAGCCACCAGCTCGAAACCTTTTAGAAGGAAGCAAAAACTAGGTTGGTGCAAAAGCAAACATAAGTAGCTCAGAGCAGCCTAGGCAGTTAGAGGAGTAAGTAATGTTATGTAACATTCTAAAAGACTCTAGGTTTAAAATCCAAAGCTAATCTGAAAAATATATGTGGTAAGAAAAGCAGCACGCAAATATTCAGAAGATTGACATTCGATCTTGTAAAGCAAAAAATAGCAAAGATTTTTCTAAACAAATAAAAGTCTTGTATAAACAAACAGTAGTCACAAATTAGCAAGATTTGCACTTAAGGAGCTAAAAGATGACAATAACACTTAAAACTATATAAAGCCTGGCAAGTTTCCTTCTCCTTCACCAAAACAGGTCCTGGCAGTTGTCCTTGTCTTCCTGCAAAAATATGAAAAAGTGCTCTACATGAGTAGCATTCTGCCATAGATAAGCAGCAGCCACATATTATCAGCAATTGCACTTTAAAAGCACACAGACTGTAGTTATAACTGCCAAAGGCATAAATGAAGTGGATGCACCCTGTTCATCTACCTTAGCAATGGCTGCTGTCCCTAACTCTAACCCTAGCCCTGCCCCTAATGGGCATCTGAACTTAAAAAGTACTTCCCATAACATTATCACTAGATAAATCATCTGGAACACTCACCACAAATCCGCGCATGAGCGCACACACACACATAAACACACACACACACACACACACACACACACACACACACACACACACACACAGTAAGTCTATCCCCTAACCTAACCTTGTCTGTAACCCTAAACACTCACAATCATACACACATAATCAATCCCCTTACCTTACCTTACTCTGAACCTAACCCACACAAATTTGTACACACAGAGACACACACTCACATCTAGCATACATCCTTACCAATAGCCATTTTCAGCAAAACATCCATGTATATGTGTGTGTGTGTGTGTGTGTGTGTGTGTGTGTGTGTGTGTGTGTGTGTGTGTGTATATATCTATATATATATATATATATATATATATATATATATATCTATATCTATATATATTATCTATATATATATATATATATATATATATATATATCTAGAGAGAGAGAGACAGACAGACAGACACACATGGACACACATTTATAATAAATATATATATATATATATATATATATATATATATATATATATATATATATATATGATATGTGTGTGTGTATAGATCAAGGAAAAAAAAAAAAAATATATATATATATGTGTGTGTGTGTGTGTGTGTGTGTGTGTGTGTGTGTGTGTGTGTGTGTGTGTGTGTGTGTGTGTGTGTATAAATGTTTATCTATCTCTCTCTCTCTCTCATTATATATATATATATATATATATATATATATATATATATATATATATATATATATATATATATATATATATATATATATATATATATATATATATATATATATATATATATATATATGGGTCCCCTTCAGTAGATCGAATGTTTATAAGTTAGAACTGCATATGGCCGAGACCATATGGTTAAACTTGTAAAATGCTGAGCTGACTGAATGGAGATCTCGTACAGAGCGGAAAGGAAAGATTTCCCATTTCCACAATGTAGTGCGATCTCGGAGTTGGTATATTTAAGTAAGGGGTGGTGTGGGTGAAGCAGGGGGGGGCTATAGACATTTAGTTTTGTATTTTTTGGTTTTATGTGGTTTTAATTCAGTGTTCAAACTTTTACAAGTTTGAACATATGGTCTCATCCATATGTGGTTTGAACTAGTAAAAGTTCGATCTACTGAAGTAGATCCATATATATATATATATATATATATATATATATATATATATATATATGGGTCTATATGACTTGGTCGACAGTTCATATGATCGACTGTTTATTTGGTCGACAGTTCATTTGATCGACAAGCATTTTAGAAGGGGGGCTTCACCCCCCACACCCCAATCCCCACCCCCAACTATATATATCAACTCCAGGGTCACACAACATTGGGGAAGGGGGCAAATGCTTGTTGATCTGTCAACCACATAAACAGTCGATCATATGAACTGTCGACCAAGTCATATAGACCCATATATATATATATATATATATATATATATATATATATATATATATATATATATATAATACATATATAAATACAATATAAATAACTGATTTAATGAGTGTAATAGTTGTAAGGAAATCTTGTGATTGACAATAAGATGAAATTTCTCATGTTAATAAAACAGTTTGTTGTGGACATTGCTTGTATTTTTTGTTTTATTAGTTGTTTTTGTACTCCTAGATTTTTGTAGTTCAAGAACATTCTTATTGCCATCCCTTTAGCTGCACTGATTTGTGTCATACCTATCTCCACCTCCAGGTTCTGCATTTTAAGTTGTATTTGTGAGCATCTGAGGACATAATGATTTTTTTCTCCCTGCCCTAAATTTACAGCCACTATAAGTCGAGCTCACTGAAGTGAGATCTAACAGCACTACAGGTTGCCATAATGTAATCCTAGCTCTGTTAACAGTTTGGGATTCTAATAAATTTACTCTGTTAGGTTAGCTGTGAAAACATCATATTTCTTTAATATTTAAAAGTCTTTTATATGTACAATTCAGTTCTTCGCCCAAAATATCTTTACCTTCCTTAAACCAATCAAAATATTTTAAATTTTCAAGAAGTGATTTTACTAATTGTATATTATTGCCATAAATTAAAATCATTGCACTTTCAAATACATCTGTAGAAAGGTGTACTGTATCATGACTTAGACCTGTACCTAATAGTAGTGTAGGCTTAGTACCTCTTCCTTGTAAAATTTCATCATTGACCTCTTCTATACACCACAGGCCATATCTCCATTGAAATGGTATGTCAATTAAAATATTCAGTTCAGCAATAAGAACATCATCATCAGAAATAATTTTGGCAAGCAGAACTTTTCCAGCCTCACTTTTGTCTGAAAGGGTGTAAATAAGAATTGCAAATGGTTAAGAAGTGTAGGTGTAAAACATCCTCTATTCAAATCCTTTGCAAGTCGCACAAATAGATAATACTCATATTAGAACAGTGATAAGTAATTAAAAAAGTAGTAGTTTGAATAGAATTAAAACTTGTTCTAAAATGGAAATGTCACCTAATTACAAAATAAAATTATCATCTAAAAGTCTTAAATAAGTAAAATAAGACGCAAAGGAAGCATTAAATATATAAATCTGTTCCCAATATCACATAATATTAGTTTCATATACAGGAAAGCAAGCAATCTATCTACAGTAACATCTGGAGTTGTTCTAGTCCTACCCTAGCGTTGCCCAAAAAAGCATGGCTGAAACTGACTGCAGGTAGCTTGGAAATATACTCAGAGGTTGAATAGAGCAAATACATTATAAGGATATGTACACACTGTGTTCTAGATAGCTGTTTCTCAACCATTTGCTTTTATCGTCCACATAAATGTTTTTTTTTCAAGTATCAGTCAGTATTTCCAGCCATATTCAGAGTTCATCAGCAAAGAAAGAGTGAGAAGTTAACTGTTTCATGCTTCTTAGAAGTATGTGTTGCACGTCCTAATAATCAAGCGAGATGTCTTGGAATATGTGAGCTTTGACAAATATTCAGGTAGCACTTACTCTATTGACATTCCTACCACTTTGCATTTGGTCTAACTTCCCCGACAGTTCCACTTCTTGCCAAATTAATGTTTTATATAGCTATCCTATAACTGTCTTTGCCAAGAACATTCCAAATAGTGTGCTCGTGTGTGTGTGTATCTGTGTATAAATGTGTGAGTGTTTGTGTGTGCTTTTATCTGAAAGCATTTACTATCTCTCTATCTTTCATACATTTCATCTGAAAAAAAAGTTATATTTACCTAGTTCTGTACAGATGTTCCATAGCTTTCACTGTATTAATTGAAAAAGGAAAAACAATATTACTCAAACATTTAGCTTTTATATTAAACAGTTGATGGTTTTGTCTTATTTTTTAGCCTACTCATACCACTAAACACTCCCTCCTTGTTCATTTAGCACCTGTCAAATCTTGAGGGAGAGTTCATTTTTGCCTCTATTTTTGTCAGTGTTTTCCACTTTATGTTATCAGGTTTTAATGCAGTGAATAAATAGCACAGTCAGATTCCTGCCAAGTTTACATCCTTGGTGAAGAGAAATATTTACTATAAACTGATACAGACCAGAAGCAAGGATCACTTTCTGTTTGAATGTATTGATACCTGGAAACAATACTCCTATTTTCTGAAGAAATAGACAAAAAGTGTTGTCTCACCTTCAAGGGTGCCATTAATGTAAAATCCTCTTGAGATGTCATGTTTTTATATCAATTTCTTCTCTATATAAATCTGAAATCTGATGGCTACATATCTTTTCTTTTGATAAAGGTACTTTGTTGATAAGATTTATGAACTATTTCTGCATTCAGTTTCACATTTAAGTTTATCTGTAGCACTATGTATCAAACTGGACAACTCATTTACTATGTTCTCTCAGCCCGATCCTTCCTTTGAACCAAACAAGTGTGGATTTCTTCCTTGTAGATCTATTGATCTGAATGACAGCCATTTCTTTTAACTTTATTTTTTTAGCCCAGAGGAATGAAATCTGCATCTCAGCTTCTTGCAGATGAAAATGAATGTCTGAGACCACTTGGTCAAGCAGTGCTGCTTTTTTATGTTTTTTATTCATATTTTATTTCATCAGGAGACAGTAACATGGTTGATAGTAAAGTCTAAAAATATTTAGACAAGGAAATCTAGGAATGCAAGATTGTTTTTACCTTTGGATTTTACTGGATTACTGTAATGTCTTGCTTAAGTGACATTAGTTCATTACTCTTTCAAGTACTGTATGTGAATTACAACCACTTCCAACAGCAAAGGTTCCACTCGTGTGACCATTATTTAGTTTACTGGTTGATTTTTAAAAGGCATTTATAAATTTTCTTGTGAGTTTTATTGATGAGATTATAGATTTTAGAAAGAACTAAGAAATGCACATCTGTGGCATATTTGCAGTATTATAGAAATAAGTGAGAAAAGCAAATGTGTGGACCCCTTTACTGAGTTAACCACTCACTACATCTCTGGAACCAACAGTTCATCAACAGTAATGTTTATCTTAAGTAGAAGATCCAGTTACTAAAAAGAGTTTATTATGAAATTGTCTAGTATAACTTCTGTTTATGTGTTTTCAGAATAGATTTCTAGAGATTCACCCGTACAACTTTTTACTCAGCTGAATTTCTTGAACCTTTTCAAAAATACATAGCAAACTTGTTATGATTTGTAACCCAGACTTAGTCCTGTCTACCTGATTTATACTTCGTGCTGGATAGCTTTGCCTGCTTCTAATCAGACATTTCCATCAATACAATAGAATAATAACATATACCATAACTAGGTGTACCTTACTTGATAACATTTCATAAATTCTTCAGTTTGCAAATTCCAGTTAATAATTGTTCTCTTTATGCTGGCAATGCCACTTTAAAATCTCCTTTCTCAGATGTTAGTCCTACTTTCTAATAAGCATTGCCTCTTCCATCCTAATTAGACCTCCTTATACAGTATATTTTGCTGAGACAGAAATCGCCAAACTAGCACCAGAATATTGGAAAAAATCCCACAGAATGCTAAAACTGTGATAGTTTTACTTTTTAGGAAAGATCTGAACAAACACACAAAATACTCCTTGTAGTGTCCTTGCCTTGACAATCATTGATAACCTAACACTCCCTTATCCATACTGGCACTCAGCTACATCATTTTGTGGCTTATCCTGACACTTGGTTTTGTACTTTCATCCCTTCTTCCTATATTTTGCTACTTGTCCAACATAATAGCACATCTCACCATTTCTTAGCTACATTACCTACTTTCTCACTTATACCGATGTTCATTCACACTTCTTTACTATTATCACACTGCACTGATCTCCATACCTCTCACTTATACTGATGTTCATTCACACTCATTTAGTATTATCACACTGCACTGATCTCCATAGCTCTCACTTGTAGCAATGTTTTCATTCACACTCATTTACTATTATCACACTGCACTTATCTCCATACCTCTCACTTATACTGATGTTCATTCACACTTCTTTACTATTATCACACTGCACTGATCTCCATACCTCTCACTTATACTGATGTTCATTCACACTCATTTAGTATTATCACACTGCACTGATCTCCATAGCTCTCACTTGTAGCAATGTTTTCATTCACACTCATTTACTATTATCACACTGCACTGATCTCCATACCTCTCACTTATACCAATGTTCATTCACACTCATTTACTATTATCACACTGCACTGATCTCCTTATGTCTCACTTGTACCAATGTTTTCATTCACACTTCTTTACTATTATCACACTGCACTGATCTCCATACCTCTCATTTGTACCAATATTCATTTACACTTCTTTATGATTATCACACTGCACTGATCTCCATATACCTTTCACTTATACCAATGTTTTCATTCACACTTCTTTACTATTATCACACTGCAGTTATCAACATACCTCTCACTTGTACCGATGTTCACACTCATTTACTATTATCACACTGCACTGATCTCCATACCTCTCACTTATACTGATGTTCATTCACACTCAGTTAGTATTATCACACTGCACAGATCTCCATAACTCTCACTTGTAGCAATGTTTTCATTCACACTCATTTACTATTATCACACTGCACTGATCTCCATACCTCTCACTTGTACCGATGCTCATTCACACTCATTTACTATTATCACACTGCACTGATCTCCTTATGTCTCACTTGTACCAATGTTTTCATTCACACTTCTTTACTATTATCACACTGCACTGATCTCCATACCTCTCATTTGTACCAATATTCATTTACACTTCTTTACGATTATCACACTGCACTGATCTCCATATACCTCTCACTTATACCAATGTTTTCATTCACACTTCTTTACTATTAACACACTGCAGTTATCAACATACCTCTCACTTGTACCGATGTTCACACTCATTTACTATTATCACACTGCACTGCTCTCCATACCTCTCTGTACCACCACGTTTTCTCCTATCTACCTCTGCAAGATATATCTTACCTCAATCATTGCCTAATCTGCTTTTTCCATCCCATCTCATGAACTATATTTCTTCTATATAACATTTGTTTATAGTTACTAACATGTTCCTGAGCCACACTTTTTTTCATTATTTAACTGTATTGTGACATTTATATTATATCCCTCATTAATGTATTCCCTGTTTCATTATCACTGTAAATGCTACTGACAATTAGAATGAGACATAGTGGAAAAGGATCTGACCAACACAGCTGAGCTGTTAATAAAGGAGTACATAAATAAATAAATAAAAGTAGTCATGCTTTGTTCCTGGTTCCATCATCATAAATACCACACTTCCTTAATGAACAAATATATGTACAATATTTTATTTTAACCTGTGCAGTCGCCTTCCTCTTTTAGAAAATCCTTTCTGGCATCCAGCCAAATATTCATTCGCTATTGCTCAGAGTACACAGTCACTACTAGTGCATTACTTTGTTCACAATGGAAAGTCTTCCCTTGACAATTCATAATCTGAACTTTTCTGATGATGTGTAACAGAAATGTAAAGTGAGGCCACACAGTCAGAAATAAAGAAATTCTGTAAGGTAGACGGATGTCACAACAGCACATGTCAATAAAATCATCAGGCATCTTTTTCTTATTTGTATAACACCCACATTAATGTAACCACCCCTATTATACATCTTCTCAAAACTATACAGTTTGCTTTTCATAGGTTCATAGGTTCATAGGTTTATACTAGGCTATCTGCCCTAAGGCATTTATAAGCCTAGCCCAACTTTTTGTGGCTTACGCCACCCCTTATATGAAAAAATACTGTGCCCATTAGTTTGTTGTGCCTCTGTCCAGCAGTGACACAGAGATGATTCCCGGGGTAAACCTACGATCTCCCATCCACAGGTCTAGATTTCTCTTGAACAGAGTCAGCGAGGTGCTCTGCCTCACATGGACCGGGATTTTATTCCACTCTCTGAGTGATAAATCTATCCCTCTAGCACGTCCTATTTATATCCGTGCTAAGGTTTAAGTCGCTTGCTCTAGTGGTTTTGGTGGATTTGGATTTTTGAGGTGGAGCATGTCCATTAATTCCGGGTTGGACATGGCCTTGTATGTCAGGCACATGTCACCTCTGAGCAGATGGTATGCGACTGAATAGAGCTGGAGTTTCTTCAATCTGGCAGCATATGACAGATTTTGGAGTCCCTTTATCCTTTTGGTGAGGAACTTTTGGGGTCTCTCCAATTGCTGCAGATGTCGGGTGAGATACATCCCGAATGGGGCATTGTACTTGATCATTGGTCTGATAAGTGAAGAGTACAGGGGAACAATGACCTCACTAGATCTGGATGTGAATCCCTTCATGATCAGGTGGGCAATGTAGAAGGTCTTTCTAACCACTTTAGCAACGTGAGTGTCAAAGAAAGGCCACTGTCAACCTGGGTCCCCAGGTCCCTGATAACCTCTTCTGTGCTTAGTGGATTGCCACCTATATGGTAGCTTGGGGTTACCTTGTTTTTCCCGAAGGGTATGACTATACATTTTTTGGCGTTTAACTTCAGGCCATGGCTCTGGCACCAGCTATCTGTTTCCGTGAGTCCCTTCTGAAGGATATCCGTGTCCGATGCACTTTCCACTATGGCGCCCAGTTTGCAGTCGTCTGCAAACTTTGTCAGCCAAAGTCCTCCCATGTTGGCCTGTACTTCTGAGAAGTAGATGCCAAACAATAGGGGGCCAAGGACCGAGCCCTGTGGGACACCACTTGTGACCGGCTTGGAGTCTGACATAGCGCCAGCAACTCTAACCCTGTGGGTCCTGTCCTTAAGCCAGTTTGCAACCCATCTTGTGACATATGGGTTTACATTAAAGCTGGTAAGTTTTTCTACAATACCCGAGTGGGGTATTGTGTCGAAAGCCTTTGCAAGGTCAAGGTAGGCTGTATGGACTGCCTTTCCCTCATCAATGGCCTTGGTGACTGTTTCGAAGAAGTCGACCAAGTTCAAAACTTGGTCTTCCAGACAGAGTTGGCATCCCGGCCCCAACATCAAAGGACTATCTAATGCACTATTCATTTATACAATTCATCTGCAGAAGTAATATAATTCTGCATTCAGTTATATCCGCAACACATGCTCCAGAAACCTCAACCTCATTACCACAATCAACAGAACATGCTGGAGGGACAGATTCATAACCCAGAGACTGCCCATGCCCTGGAATAGACTTCCCATACATATCAAGCAGAGCACCTCACTGGCCCTCTTCAAAAGAAATCTTGATGAGTGGATGGGAAACAGAAAGTTCACCCTGGGGATCACTCCAGTGGCTCTACTTGATAGAGACACTGGGAACTAATGTCAGGCGGCACAATGTCAGGGCACTTCTATGGGCTAGGCTTGTAAAGGCTTCAGGGCCATTAGCCTAGTACACATCTATGAACCCATGTCCATCCATTCTAAATGCTGGAGATAGAACTAAATATTGAATTAAAATTTTATGATTGTTGAGAATCATACTGCTTTGATATAAGACATGAGATTCCATTAATAGGAATGTCTATGCCTTCCCTCACGACTTACAGGATGTGATGTAAATGGACCTGAATCACTGTTAGGGATACATGAACAATACATTCAGTAAACGTACCTAAGCTGTAAAAAGAACAGTGTATCAAGTACTATGTGCAAAGCTAAAATAATGTCACAAAGATCAAACAAAACAACATTAGTGGTATAATGCCTCTTTCATATTGTATATTAAAGATAACAACACAGGTAGACTAGGCCGTTATGGATGCTGGCTTTGCACAAGTCCTCTAACATTACATTTGTATGATATATATTCTACATATTCATGAGAGTAAATGTGATATAATGAAAATGACTGTGTCACCATCTGAGTGATGCATCACATGGAGTGTAAAAGGTGAGTACCAGTCAAGTATAAGAATAACGTTCAAATTAGAGGTAACATAATTTGGTCTTATAGCCATAAGATAAATGCTGCTATTTCATTTATCAATGATATTATAAGAAGCTTATGGTAGCATGATTAGCAATATAACCAAAGTCCCTAATGACTAGAATTCTGCCCAACACCACAGAAAACATAAGAGTATTTTTAAGAGACATTAGTGGCAAACATGGATGCGATCTTGATCTCTGGTACTTAACATTTAGGAAAGAGGAGTTTATAAACATGAACACAATTCTACTTATAAATGCATAGTCCAATTATGACAGACAATATCTGTAGAGAGATAGACAACTTGTAGGTGTACACATTTAAAATCTAGTTAAGTCTGAATATCCTTGAATACACTGTCATTAGAGGTTTTAGTGGAAAGGATGTCCTTACAAGAATGAATATTCAGCTTGCACAGAAAAATGAAAGTGATAAGCTCATTGCCTAATAATTTCACAAACAAGCCTCTTAAACATGCATTCAGTTAGAAGAACTTTAAGTAAACCCCACACAAATAGTTACTATGTGCAATATCAGCAGCTGATGATGGACAATGATGCTTACTACTAGGATTTCAAAGCTCAGCAAGTATCCCACATAAGTTAAATCCATTACCACTGAACATTATCAGGAATGTTTTTTTTTTTTTTTGCCATTTTCTGACATTTCTGCTCCCACTGCCTGCTGACCATCAGACCCCCTCTCCCTCTTAGTTTCTCTACCAATTTGTTCTTTTCACTGACTAATAGGATTTGCCATTGAGGCTGCAGTTACAGGTAGTTTGAAGCTTTTTGTCCCCCCCCCCAGCTGTAACTGCACATAGAACCACTAAGGGACTGATGAGAGGTGTGTGATGGGTAATGGGCTGTCCCTCTCTCTACAGCATATGCCAAATGGTGGTCTATCTGGTGTCACACTAGGGAGATAACATCACCCCAGGGATCACGTCAGTCGCCCTGCTAGACAGGGGTCCAGGGAAGTAAATAGTGTGGGAAGAAATGGCCAGGGAATTGTTATGGCTAGGCTTGTATAGGCCCTATGAACCTATGAAACCTGTGTGCCAGCCAGTAAATGAAACCCCCACCTGTGCCCCTCATAGATTTACAGGTAGTTACTAGGCATGCGGTAGAAGAGACAATTAATAAGCTTAGCCCAAATTCCAAACTGCCTCAAAGAATTGTCTGGTTAAATGACTTGCTTGCGGTCACACAAAACACAAATGAAGGTGGAGAGATTCAAATCCTTTACCCTTGACACAGGAGCAGCTCGTTAATAAGTCAGAGGTTTTGCCCAGTGCACTAACTGCCAGACTCACTCCTTCCCTTCCCTGCTTGGCTCAGCCATTGCTAAGGAAACTAAATGAACTCCAGTCACCTGGGTCACAGTCAGGGTTACATCCCTTTTTGCCACAGAACCAGGCTTATCAGTAATTGTTTGATGAAAATAATACAATGATTCATGATGATTGAAATAGACCAGCAGACCTCATTTGATGAAGAATAATCCCTGGGATTCAATAAACTCTGTGCAGCAATAACGCTATTCCTGCATGGAGTGGTTCGTGTCTGTGTAGCCATAGCAGCATGCCTTGCATATTCATGAAGGTGCTCTGCTGTTTAAATTACACAGACACAAACCATGAATGAGTGCAGGGGGCATGTTCAAGTAGTGCACGGACATTGAACATGCCCTCTGCACTCAGAAAGTGTCGTACGGCACTTTCTAATCACAATTCAGCATAATATTAGAGAATTTCTCTAATATTATGGCAGTATTTCAGTGTCCGAGAGCAATGAAATGAAATAGATGATCATTTCAGTGTCCACAGACACTAAAATATATAAGGCATCAGGAAAGCAATGCAGGGGGTGTGTGACAGGGTCTATGACACACCCCCGGCATTGTAAAAGTGCCGTATGACACCTCGCAACCTGCTAAAGCAGGAAATGTGTACAAAGGCACAAATAAAGGGAGATAAAGCCCTGAAAAGGGACACATATTACATTTTTCCCTCACAAACTTATAAAGTTGATACAAAACAGGATATGTATTAGCATGAATCTCTGAAGGATAGAAGCCTGAAAGCCAAATGTATGCTATTATTTACTGACTGCAGTCCTCAATGACTTGTCAGAACACCACAATACTCACTATATAACATAATATAATAATACTATCATTTTTTTCTAGGCTAAGGATTGTTTAAGCATAGCTAAGTGGGTGTGCACATTATGTCCTTCTGCTTACCATAGCTTAAACAACCCATATGAGATAAAAACAAATATAGAACTGAAATTCCCATGCCGAGATAGTGTAGTTGTTAGAGTCCTGGCTTTACATGCAGGTGTTGATAGTTCAAGTACCAAAACAGAGAAGTTTTTTTATATGGGAAAGCATTGTTAAAATTATTTTTTAAACTTAAATTATGTAGTAACTGGTTTTGTCAACCAGGGCAGTGTAGGTGGTATAAAATGGAAGTGAGAGTGCATATAACATGTGAAATACCCACATATACACAAGTGTCCCACACAGTATAGTCACATCCCTTGCCAATGTAAGGAAAGCACATAGAGCGATGTCATATAAAGTAAATCATATACACTTAATAAATGAAGAAAGTATTCTGATATATTTAATAAATCATAGATCACAGATCACAGATCATGCCTACTAAACCTGGTTGACTTCCTCGAGACAGTTACCAAGGCCATAGACGAGGGAAAGGTGGTTCACACAGCCTACCTTGATCTCGCCAAGGCATTTGACACCATTCCCCACTCGGGTATTATAGAAAAACTCACCAGCCTGAACATAAACCCTTACGTCACAAGATGGGTTGCCAACTGGCTTACAGACAGAACTCACATGGTAAGAATAGCGGGCTCCAGGTCTGACTCTAAACCAGTCACAAGTGGTGTCCCGCAAGGCTCAGTTCTGGGACCCCTACTGTTTGGCATATATTTCTCAGAAGTACAAACACAGGAGGACTATGGCTAACCAAGTTCGCAGATGACTGCAAACTGGGAGCCATAATTGACTCTCCAGCTGACATGGACATCCTCCAAAAAGGCCTTACTGAGACATACACCTGGTTTCAAAGTCATGGCCTCAAGCTAAATGCCATAAAATGCATAGTCATCCCATTTGGGAAAAACAAAACACCCACGAATTACCACATAGGCAGCAGCCCCCTTAATACAGAAGAGGTAATAAGAGATCAGGGGACCCAAGTAGATAGTAATCTCTCCTTTGACAATCATATTGCCAAAGTAGTTAGGAAATCCTTCAATGTGGCCCATCTAATTAGTAAAGGGTTCACATCTAGAAATAAAGAGGTTATAGTGCCCCTCTACTCGTCACTCATCAGACCCATCATAGAGTACAATGCCCCATTTGGGATGTACATCACAAGACACTTCCAACAGCTTGAAAGTCCACAAAAGCACCTCACCAAGAGGATTACTGGCCTCAAACATATGTCCTATGCAGCTAGACTGAAAAAACTCCGGCTGTACTCGGTGGCATATCGCTTACTCAGAGGTGATCTCTGCCTGACTTACAAAGCCATGTCCAACTCAGAATTGATGGACATGCTCCACCTAAATAAATCCAAGTCACTGCGAGCCAGGCATTCTAGTGAACTAAACCTCGCCACAATAATAAATAGAACATGCTGGAGGGATAGATTCCTGTCACAGAGATACCCCATGCTTTGGAACAAAATTCCTAACTACATTAGGCAGAGCCCCTCACTAACACTCTTCAAGAGAAGCCTTGACGAGTGGATGGGTAGCAGAAAGTACACCCCTGGGATCACTTCATTGGCTCTGCTTGACAGAGGCTCAGTTAATTAATCAATGGGATGGCAAAAGCCGACACACTCTGGCTAGGCTTATAAATGCCCTCGGGCAGATAGCCTAGTACCTACCTATGAACCTAAATGAAAAGTGAGCAATGGTTATCAGTGCTCTGCTATGCTTAGCAGGTGTAACCATTGCTAAGACATGAATGCTAAGCAGCAGGTAGCTCAGCTAAGCGGATTTGCGCACTGTTAAACAGTGCTCAACAACTTCTCCTATAAGCAGTTTTAAAACCAGCTTACTGGGTTTGCGCACTGCTTAGCGGAGCTTAACTTTTTCAAAATGGTCCAATGACAGCAAAGGGCAGGAATATCACACTATTTAAATGGCGCAGATGGGAATAAAGTTATAATCTGTTATAGTCCATCTGTGCAGATACAATGGCTGGCAGAGAAGAGGGAGTTTGCTTTCAGGCACAATGCTGGAGCATTCAGAGTCCTGGGTCATGGCTGGACACCTGGTAAAAAACATGAGGAGAGAATGTCCAGGCTCCCAATACAAAGTGGAGGCCTGGGACTGTCTCTCCCATGGCCTCACTAGTGCTACTAGCATCCCCTAGACTGGTGAGCAGGTACAGCACCACTATGCTGACCTAAAGCATAGGACGGGGTGCTCTTGTACCAGTGGATCCAAGATGGATGGGACCAGAATGCTCCAGTAGTGTGTAAGTATCACTATCAAGTAGTTTTTAGCAAATACTTGCCTGAGAATGTGATAGATGGATATGCATAATGTGTGTTTTTCTCCCATACAGCAGCAGCAGAGAGCACTGTGAACATTGAAGCCCAAGGTGACAGACTGCTGAGGCTGTGCCGACAGGCTGGTGAGTACAAATCTATTTTGCAGTATATTGTTAAAATAGCTAAGAAGGAGTAAATTGCTTACTGCTAGTAGATATACTGTTACTGTGTGAACTGAATAAATAAAAAAGTGTGACTGATGAATACTGATCTACAATAAAGACCCTTAAAAAACGGTTGTGTTTATTCTGGTATGTTGTTGTAGACATATATAGACTGTATACAGATTCTTCAAAGCAAATATGGCTGTGACAGCATGCATTAACTGAGGTTCATCTGTGAACAAGCTGTTAGGAGAAACTGTAGATGGTGTAGCTGTAAAATGAGATATAAATTAAATGTAAAATATATACTACACTAAGCTCTGAACCCAGAATAGTAATATGTAAAGTATCAAAGTGTGTTCTATGCAGCATTGCCTTGTCTTAACCTTTGCTTTCCAGATCGTAGTAATCCAAAGGAGTAATGCACAGTATAATAACTATCTGTCATGCATGCATCACAAGATGACAAGTTCAGACTGTCTAACCAAGAGTCTATTAGGCAGAAACCAGTGAAACAAGAAACAGCAGTTCCCCAGTAGCTCAGTGTGATGAGAAATAGCTTAGTTGCTAATTTTCTACACTCAGACATGGTTCGAATCCAGGGAGTGGTACTAAGATGTATGCATATCTTCACTCAAGGAATCAGGAATATATATATATATATATATATATATATATATATATATATATATATATAGTGGATATTACAAGTGTAGACAATCCTGTTAACGTGCCAGGTTTGTCTGATATATAACATGAGACCACAGAAATCATGTGATAACATTTCCCACCTTTAATGTGACCTATTACCTGTGCAATATAACTGAAGAACAATCCTCCTTGGCTAAAGGTCCACTTCCAGCTTATGAACAGCAACCCCAAAGTAGGAAACTGCCATCACTATGCTTCACCATGGGGATTGTAGTTCTTTTGGTGATGCACAGTGTTGCTATTGTGCCAAACAAAACCTTTTGGTTTTGTAGCCAAAAAGTGCAACTTTGGTCTCATTACACCATAACACATTTCTCCCACATGCTTTTGGGAGACCTGATGTATTTTTCTTGAGAAATTTGCCAGACCTGGATGTTGTTCTGTGTGAGAAAAGGCTTTCATCTTCCAACTCTACCCCATAAGCCAGACATGTGGAGAATATTTGAGATTGTTGTCACATGTAGTACACAACTGGCACTTGCCAGGGATTGTTGCAACTCCTGTAGTGTTGCTGTAGGTCTCCTGGCAGCCTCCCTGACCAGTTTGGGTTTTTCCTGTTCTACACATTTGGAGGGATGTCCAGTTCTTTGCAATGTCACTGTTGCTCCTTATTTTCACCACCATTTGATGACTGTCTTCACTGTGTTTAATGGTATATGCAATGCTGTGGAAATGTATGTGTACCTTTCTCTAGGCTGATACCTTTCACAAATGAGATCCCTTTGCTGCTTCATAAGCTGTATGTGAGCTATGGCTGTTGCTCTAGCACACAACTAAGTAAATGTTAGGATAATCCTGGTAGGACAGCTGACTGTTATTTGCTGTTAACCAAAGATTCTCTGTAATTGATGGCAGGTGTGTACCCAAGAAGACGTAATGCTGTAATTATATTGAAAGCTGCTTCAATACAGTATTAGCTTCAGCCTGTGCACACATATGCATCTAGCTTGTTGTATATTTTTTGTGTCATAATTGTTCCCCTAACAAATTTGTTTGTTTTACAATTGAATTGTACAGGTTATAGGTCACATGAAAGACTGGAAGGGTTCGGAAATGCTTTATTGTGCTCTCATTTTTGTATATCACAAATACCTGGTATTCTAACAGGTGTGTGTACATCTTTTATATGCACTGTATAACACTAACTTATAAAATACGTCCCTAGTTTTGGAGCTTTGTCCCCCCATTTTGTCAGTTGTTGCCCAGATTTATGCACTAAGAGGTTGAGAGATACGGTTCGGAGGTATGACTCCACTACATGTTATGAGCATATATCTATCTATATATAAATATATATATATATATATATATATATATATATATATATATATATATATATATATATATATATATATATAGCTTAGAAGGTTGTTAGTGTAACCGGTTCTGTTGTAACTTACATGTACTGCAGGTTTTGAAGTGTGAGAGTCAAGATATGTCATTAATTAGTGACACCAGTCCTCATATCATGCCAGTAATGTGTCAGACAAACACAGGATTTATGACGAACGGATTAGAAATATGGGCCGCACATGTAGACATTCAGCAACACTCTCCACAATTGAGAGGTATATTCTGTAGCAGTTGCCACTGTGCTATACAGGTGAGCAGCAATTATGTGTACATGGGTGCAGTGTGTGCTACTTGAAGGTCCATCACCTAATAACACTACTTACGTATCACAGAGGTGTATATAAGTAGTAACATTAAGTGGAAAGGGCTGCACTGCATGATGTTGAGGGCCTGTCCAGAGTGTGTATGTAGTGGTCTGACTGTGTTGTGAATGTCACCAGTTGGCTATTGTGAGGTCTGTGTAATGCCTGTCTGCCACCTCACCTGTATGTATGTGTGTGTGTGTGCACGCGTGTGTGCATGTGTGTTTCTGTGCATGTGTGTGTGTGTGCGTGTGTGTGCATGTGTGTGTGTGTGTGTGTGTGTGTGTGTGTGTGTGTGTGTGTGTGTGTGTGTGTGTGTGTGTAACAACAAACGTTATAGTGCAGGTATTAATTTACATATGTTGTCTTCCCCCCACAGGTGGACATGTTGGTCATTGTCCCTCCCACTCAGAATCTGATGTCAGTGTCTCTGCAGACTCAGAAAATTATGCTGGTCATAGACACAGGTGGGATTGTCAGGGGCTGAATCTGTGCCATTGGTTGGCATCCCACAGTCATCCACAATGTCCCTGCACACAGTCACAATGCCCACACATGCTCCATCCCCAGTAGCTACAGATGATAGACAGTTGTTGGCATGGAACAGGCTAGTGTGGTGACTATGGCAAGTGTGAATATAGACACTGGGCATAGTCAGAGTGCAGGTGAGGTACCACACAGGTGGATGGACAGGGGTGCTCGCAGGACGATGGCTGCTCATCAAGCCGCTGTTGCAAGTGTCACAGCAGGTGCCACAAGCCACATGTTTTCAGCTGTCATGGATGCACAGGCATGTAATGAATGCAACACCAGACTACTACTCAGGGTGCTGGATGCAACTCTTCCTGATTTACGTGGCAACATACATGACCTAGTTGAAGCCACATGTCAAATTACTGAGGTCATGAATAGATGGTGGGGTGAGATCTTGGCAATGCTTGACCATGGCATGTCTGTGCTAGAGCGTGTTGTGGGAGATGGCAGTTGGCCACGTGGACGTAGGTCAGCCCCAACATCAGCGGAGAGTCTACAGGGCCATGCACCTTCATTCTCCTTCAGTGGCAGTGACCCCAGCACTACAGAAGGGGGGGGTTGCTGTCCACATCACAATGGAGCAGGCCTTGGGCACATGGTCCTGGCTGGTCCCATCAGGGACACACATTCAGCAAACAGCAGTCACCATCATGAAGCAGTACTGTATCTGGCATTGGGCCTGGTGGTGCCAGTGAGACCTCTAGCAGGACCAGTTCATGTGTCCGTGGCTGAAGATGGTGAACTGGACACCCTGCCATGTACGGTCCAAAGCTGTCCAATATACACTCCTGTTTAGGGCAGCCACATGGCATGACTGTGTGCATGCATACACCCACACATCTGTATCACAGGCAGGTCACCTCCAGACATGCACAGCATCTCTGCATAGTCCATCTATAGGATACCACTCCAAACACACACACATGATATCAACTGTATGGCCCAGCCTAGGCCTCTGGCAAACCCATACTTCACCCAGTGCATATGATGATACCTGTGCCATATCCCAGTCATCCATAACATTGATGCAGGGACATGCTGATATGGGTCTGATGCACAGGGTGAATATAGTACAGTGTATGCAATACTGTGTAAGGTGCTGTCTGCTTGCATTTGTTATGGGTACACATAAAGATGTATGTACCTTATTAGCCATGATGCATTATTGCTGTTAATACCACTGACTGAATGTAGTCTGACATGGTGTATTCTGTTTGTGTTCCAGGTGTCTGTGTGTCTGAAGGCTGTGGCCTTGCAGACATTACCAACTTGGAGTATGGCAGAGTGGAAATACACCGACTGTTTCATAGGCAAGGTACAGCTTTATATCTATGTTTACCAGGTGTGTATGCATGCAACAGTGTGTGAGAGACACTGTTATCAGACAATGTGACCTTGCATACATACCCCGTGTCACAGACAGGTAGTCTTCAGAAATATCACCTCAGTGTTGTGTAGTACTGCAGGCTCATGTGTATGGAACAGGTTACTGGAGTACTGTCAGTAGGTCCCTCACAAGCTTAGCCATTAGATTGACTGCAACAGATTCACCTGTCAGCACCTGTTGCCTCTGCCATTTCCTTCCCATGCACTCAACCCTGATGCAGTTGATGAGGGCATGCATGGTACTGTGTATGACAGGTTTGTGTTATGTATTCCTGAGTTCACAGGGTGGAACAGGGAGAGAAAATGGTATATCCTTTGCATACACACAGTAAAGACTGACACAGGGGATGTGCATAAAGTAACACAAACAGAGTTTGCAATAGACAGATTAGTAAACCTACATATCCATTTTAATGTACTATAGTACTACATGCACATGACATGCCGCACATAGATTACATGTGTGGGACCTAACCCACTACCTCTTACAACACATGATGTTGTGAATGCTTTCATGGCTGGTGAGATAGCCAACCAGAAATAGCAACTGGAGTCATCTATTGCTCCTACAAGCCTGGACAAGTGATAGGGTAACATACATTGTACCAGTATGATGTTTCAGACAGGTATGATATCAGATGCTGGCATGTGTGTCACTACACTAATTGTGACATATATGGCAACACTATCACATACATGATCATTGTTAGGGGACACAGACTATATATAGGTTGCAAACATCTGGATATTCCATAGACATGTACAGATGACTGGTATGGCCTGTACAATGGTTTAACATGCTGCTTGTGAGGCAGATGCCATTAACATGCTTTATAAAGTAATGCCATCAGGAAGTGGTAAACAGACGGCGATGGTACACACATCAAAATGGTATAACCCACAGAAGATATGATTCTCACCCAAACACACACACACACACACACACACACACACACACACACACACACACACACACACACACACACACACACACACACACTCATAAACACACACACAGAGTTGCCAGTATTGACATTAGAACCCCCTACCTATCCAGTTATTTCTACTATAGTTTTAAGCAGTTATCATATACAC